>NC_084558.2:35680827-35903327 GCF_033978685.3 Nerophis lumbriciformis | reverse complement strand
CGCCTTTAGACGAAATCTCTCATACTTCTCCTGATTGGCTTTTCATTACGTCATTGTGGGGCCACCTATGGATTGGGAATGGTGTTTGCGGGCCAGATAAAATGATGTCGCGGGCCAGATCTGGCCCCCCTGGCCTTGAGTTTGACACCCGTGCACTAATGGTACATGTACCACAGTTTGAAAATCATTGCAATAGAGCAGTGTTTTTCAACCTTTTTTGAGCCATGTTAGAATAATGATGTATATATTATCACACAACTCTTATGCTTAAGGGCCGTTGCTATAGTTATTATCAATTGTGCTGAAGTGGTATTTTTCTTTGTCTGTGCAAAGCTGGCAATCCAAAAGATTGCAAGCCAGTCTCGTGTCAGTGTCTGTGTCCAGTAACGGCCTGCTGACTGCCAAGGCCGAACACTGCCGTGACGCAGACAGAGCAGAGACAAGGCGATATCACCAGCGTCAACACATTTGCATTTCTTGTATAATCATATATTGTGTCTAACTGGAGCTGCCGAGATTACCCACTTCCCCTCAGCGACAGCTTCAGTGATGTAACCAGGGACCTCCCAAATAAATAGAGGAAGCAGGTGGGCTGGACTTTAGAGCGAAGTTTGGATCTGTAACTAGAGTACAGCCCGAATAACGTCTTTCCTCAATTGAGCAAAATGGAACTCTGTCTCTGCATGATTCCTTGCTCCTCGTCTGGTTTAATAAAAATGTCATCCGTGTTTGAACCTGACAGCCAAGGCACATTTTTTTGCGTTGAAAAAATGCGGAGTCACACCACCAGCAGAAATCATTAAAAAACTAAACTCAGTTGACAGTAAATGTCGTAATTGTTGGATATGACTTTAAACCATAACCAAGCATGCATCACTATAGCTCTTGTCTCAAAGTAGGTGTACTGTCACCACCTGTCACATCACGCCGTGACTTATTTAGACTTGTTTGCTGTTTTCCTGTGTGTAGTGTTTTAGTTCTTGTCTTGCGCTCCTATTCTGGTGGCTTTTTCTCTTTTTTTGGTATTTTCCTCTAGCAGTTTCATGTCTTCCTTTGAGCGATATTTCCTGCATCTACTTTGTTTTAGCAATCAAGAATATTTCAGTTGTTTTTATCCTTCTTTGTGGGGACATTGTTGATTCATGCGTTCGTTACGTCTCGTCTCGACTACTGTAACGTATTATTTTCGGGTCTCCCTATGTCTAGCATTAAAAAATTACAGTTGGTACAAAATGCGGCTGCTAGACTTTTGACAAGAACAAGAAAGTTTGATCATATTACGCCTATACTGGCTCACCTGCACTGGCTTCCTGTGCACTTAAGATGTGACTTTAAGGTTTTACTACTTACGTATAAAATACTACACGGTCTAGCTCCGTCCTATCTTGTCGATTGCATTGTACCATATGTCCCGGCAAGAAATCTGCGTTCAAAGAACTCCGGCTTATTAGTGATTCCCAGAGCCCAAAAAAAGTCTGCGGGCTATAGAGCGTTTTCTATTCGGGCTCCAGTACTATGGAATGCCCTCCCGGTAACAATTAGAGATGCTACCTCAGTAGAAGCATTTAAGTCCCATCTTAAAACTCATTTGTATACTCTAGCCTTTAAATAGCCCCCCTGTTAGACCAGTTGATCTGCCGTTTCTTTTCTTTTCTCCTCTGCTCCCCTTTTCCTTGAGGGGGGGGGGGGGCACAGGTCCGGTGGCCATGGATGAAGTGCTGGCTGTCCAGAGTCGGGACCCGGGGTGGACCGCTCGCCTGTGCATCGGCTGGGAACATCTCTGCGCTGCTGACCCGTCTCCGCTCGGGATGGTGTCCTGCTGGCCCCACTATGGACTGGACTCTTACTATTATGTTGGATCCACTATGGACTGGACTCTTACAATATTATGTCAGACCCACTCGACATCCATTGCTTTCGGTCTCCCCCAGAGGGGGGGGGGGGGTTACCCACATATGCGGTCCTCTCCAAGGTTTCTCATAGTCATTCACATCGACGTCCCACTGGGGTGAGTTTTTCCTTGCCCGTATGTGGGCTTTGTACCGAGGATGTCGTTGTGGCTTGTGCAGCCCTTTGAGACACTTGTGATTTAGGGCTATATAAATAAAGATTGATTGATTGATTGATTGTCATGTTCGGATGTACATTGTGGACGCCGTCTTTGCACCACAGTAAGTCTTTGCTGTCGTCCAGCATTCTGTTTTTGTTTACTTTGTAGCCAGTTCAGTTTTAGTTTCGTTCTGCATAGCCTTCCCTAAGCTTCAATGCCTTTTCTTAGGGGCACTCACCTTTTGTTTATTTTTGGTTTAAGCATAAGACACCTTTTTTTTACCTGCGCACTGCCTCCCGCTGTTTCCGACATCTATAAAGCAATTAGCTACCGGCTGCCATCTACTGATATGGAAGAGTATTACACGGTTACTCTGCCGAGCTTTAGACAGCACCTACACTCAACAACAACACATCATTTGCAGACTATAATTACTGGTTTGCAAAAAATATTTTTAACCCAAATAGGTGAAATTAGATAATCTCCCACGACACACCAGACTGTATCTCACGGCACACTAGTGTGCCGCGGCACAGTGGTTGAAAAACACTGCAGTAGATATGGAAATGATATGTGTCGATAAAGGACTTTATATTTTCTCACTAAATGTAATAGATTTGTTTTCATTTTGACAGAAAAAAATGTGTTAAAATGTAATATCGGAAATGATTGGTATCGTTTTTTTTATTATCGGTATCGTTTTTATTTTTTTATTAAATCAACATAAAAAACACAAGATACACTTACAATTAGTGCACCAACCCAAAAAACCTCCCTCCCCCATTCACACTCATTCACACAAAAGGGTTGTTTCTTTCTGTTATTAATATTCTGGTTCCTACATTATATATCAATATGTATCAATACAGTCTGCAAGGGATACAGTCAGTAAGCACACATGATTGTGCGTGCTGCTGGTCCTCTAATAGTACTAACCTTTAACAGTTAATTTTACTCATTTTCATTAATTACTAGTTTCTATGTAACTGTTTTTATATTATTTTACTTTCTTTTTTATTCAAGAAAATGTTTTTCAGTTATTTATCTTATTATATTAAATTTTTTTTAAAGTACCTTCTCTTCACCATACCTGGTTGTCCAAATTAGGCATAATAATGTGTTAATCACACGACTGCATATATCGGTTGATATCGGTATCGGTTGATATTGGTATCGGTAATTAAAGAGTTGGACAGTATCGGATATCGGCAACAAGCCATTATCGGACATCCCTAGAAAAAATATATGTACTGCTTGAAATTGCATACCTTTTAAACTTTACTAGTATCCAACATTGCAACAAATATTACAGTATATTATCATACCTTCCAAACATTTTTTTGTCCAAATAAAAATAAATACTTAAATATCTGCTTGACTTGTGATTTTACAGCACAAATTAATTAAATGATAGGCTCCAGCGTCCCCCGCAACCCCAAAAGGGACAAGCGGTAGGAAATGGATGGATGGATGGACAATACATTCTACGGTGTTCTTTACAGCATATTACTGTAAATTGAAGAAAAAAAACCGTTTTTTGCGTTAAAAATCTGTTGATTGAGCTGCCATATTCTTACTGTAAAATCTACGGTTCTTGTTGCCGATTAACACAGCTTGTCTATTTAACAATCGAAGATGGCCGACTAACATTTGTAATGGAGGAAGTTTAAAATACAATTTGAGTAATGTGCAAAAAAAACTGCATTTTCATCTATACAAATGTGTCTGTACTCAGCAGCAAAAACACTGCAATTTTTTGGTCATTTAATAAGAGCGCTTTGGAAGCGTGATTCTCAAACTGTGGTACGCTGGCTCCATCTAGTGGTACACCAAAGAATCGCTTGATGAAGTACAGTGTTTTCTTTTCCTGTATTCAAACACAGTGTCACTGTTCAAACTGTGCGTAATGCTACAGTGGCCCAAAAGTAGCCAATATACTCGTTAAATAAAACCTTTGTCTTGTTTTTCATGAATACTTAGGCATACTACGCTACTGTATTTTAGTGTTGGTGACTATGGTCGTGCTTGGGGAGCCGAGTTTTTTTCTGCTCTACCATATAAGACTGGGATTATAAGAGCGTTTCAGGCTTATATTGGACCAATACGTTAATATATACCAATTTGTAGTACATATTATCAGTTAAGATTCGCAAACTGGTCTTATATATGTATGTAAATATATATATATATATATATATATATATATATATATTTTTTTTTTTTTTTTTCTTTTTTTTTTTTTTTTCTAAATAATAAAAAATATATATTAACTAAATTTGAGGATGATTTTTCAGACCCAGACAGTTTTTTTAACTATGAAGCACAGAAAACAAGTTTGGCTCAGACTGTACATTGTTTTTTCCGATCGGTAATGGATTTGTTTGGATTGTGTTGACGTTCCCAAAGAGAAGCATCTTGCAAAACACTCTCGCAAAGCAAACAGCATCAAAATGATGTCATTGTAGGGCCGTGATTGATTTAGTGGGTTGTGGTCAAATTCTAAAAGTCCATTCCTGCAAGCCAGAGTCAAGTCAGTCAAAGTGTTATTAGTCCTGAACTACTATCAGAGCTCAAAAGCACAAATGTAGAGCTTTCAATACTACGGTTATAACGTGATAATGCATGTTGACGACACAGAACTGATGTGTTCTCAACACGATGTACCCTCCTACAAGTATTATTATCCCTGGAGGACTAGAGAGCAAGGAGCTAAACATCACACACCACAGGAGGATACACGAAAGCACTGCTAATCACTAAGCTAAGCTAAATACAAGTAAGACTAATTTTAGACTTAGACAAACTGTAATGATCCTACAAAGGAAATTGTTCCGCACAGTAGCTCAGTTACAAATGGATGGAAAGCGTAAAGATGGAAAGGACAATGCAGGTATAAAGTAGACTAAAAATGTACCGTAGTAGCAATATAAAATATAACATGTAATATTTACATATTATATATACAGTATATAATATATACTGATATATTATATTTTTATATAATATATACAATATATAACAATTACCATGTACAATATTACAGTATATGTAACAGCTGCAGCAAAAAAAAAAGGGCAGCATAAACTAGAGCAGGGGTCGGCAACCCGGCTCTAGAGCCGCCCTAGTGGCTCTGGAGCTTTTTCAAAAATGTATGAAAAATTGTTTAATATGGTTTCCGTAGGAGGACAAACGTGACGCAAACCTCCCTAATTGTTATAAAGCACACTGTTTATATTAAACATGCTTCATTGATTCGAGTATTTGGCGAGCGCCGTTTTGTCCTACTAATTTTGGCGGTCCTTGAACTCACCTTAGTTTGTTTACATATATAACTTTCTCCGACTTGCTCGGACGTGTTTTATGCCACTTCTTTTTCTGTCTCATTTTGTCCACCAAACTTTTAACGTTGTGCATGAATGCACAAAGGTGAGTTTTGTTGATGTTATTGACTTGTGTGGAGTGCTAATCAGACATATTTGGTCACTGCATGACTGCAAGCTAATCGATGCTAACATGCTATTTATGCTAGCTATATGTACATATTGCATCATTATGCCTCGTTTGTAGGTATATTTGAGGTCATTTAGTTTCCTTTAAGTCATATTAATTCAATGTATATCTCATGACACACTATCTGTATGTAATATGGCTTTTAATTTTTTGCGGCTCCAAACAGATTTGTTTTTGTATTTTTGGTCCAATATGGCTCTTTCAACATTTTGGGTTGCCGACCCCTGAACTAGAGACACAACGTCTTGAGCCTTATTAAAAATGAGATATAAGTCATCTCGTTATGGGAATTATAGCTGACTTATAGAATTTAAAAAATGTGTATTTCAAATAACAGAATTAAAAATACAGTTATTTATTTATTATATATAATTTATTACATAATTGTTGTTATTGTTATTGTGTATTTATTTATTATTATTCTATGTAGCGGTAGAATATTGGATGGATGGATATTTATTATTATTTTATTCCATCCATTTTCTTTTACATTATTTATTAGTGTTATTGTTTGCTATTATATATGTAATTATTTTTCAAACTCTTTACTATATTGAGGTAATGGCGTGAATAACAATGTAGCCAAGCTAATACAACAGAAGCAGTCAGAGGACAAAATCATAAAAGTACACGAAAATGCTGTTTCAAACCATGGCAAAAGGAAGGTAAATGAATTTATAAGAACTACTAATAGGATAAAAAGTAACTGTACATCTGAGGTGTCAAACTCAAGGTGCGGGGGCCATATGTGGCCCTTCACTTCATTTTATTTGGCCCTCGAAAGCCTGGAAATAATATTTATCAATAAAGTACTGTAACTCTTCTTACTAAATGTATTATTTCTTTCTATTTTGGGAGAAAAAATATATATGTGCCAGAGGTGGGACCAAGTCATTGCTTTGCAAGTCACAAGTAAGTCTCAAGTCTTTACCCTCAAGTCTCGAGTCAAGTCCCAAGTCAAGACAGGGCAAGTCCGAGTCAAGTCCAAAGTCAAGACTGGAAAGTCTCAAGTCAAGTCCCAAGTCCTGCATTTTGAGTTTCGAGTCCTTTCAAGTCATTTAACCACAGACTAATATATTTACACAGATTGTGTATGCTTTTAAAACGCTGTATTTATTTATTAAAACAAGTGCATTTGAAATTGCAGGGAAAAAGATAGTGCTGACATTGCACTTCAAAATAGCACTATTAACCAGTCATTTTAAACATGTAACTCATTCCTTTACAGAATAAACACATTTGAAAAAAACAAGTGCAACTGTACTTATTTGCACAAAAGTGTTAACATTGTATTTCCATGGCATATTGCCTTGTAACTAGTTCCACAGCAGTTTCTATCCTATTCTTACCTTATCTCATTGATCTCATCTCATACTGTATGTGTGTTTATGTGTGCGTACACATGAAAAACATAACAAATATATGAACATAACAATGAACAGAGTTGTACTTTTTAGATGTCAGGACCCTATGCAATATGTACACATATTCTTAATATAGTATACATTTTAACTGACCTTTATTTGACTATGTTTGTCTTTTTGTAGGTGGCTAAAATACGCGGTGCTGCTGACTGCCGTCTAACGTTACGTTACTGTGTGTGATACATTGACTAACGTTACGTTACTGTGTGTGATACATTGACTAACGTAATGTTACTGTGTGTGATACATTGACTAACGTAATGTTACTGTGTGTGATACATTGACTAACGTTACGTTACTGTGTGTGATACATTGACTAACGTAACGTTATGTATAGGTACCTCATGAAACCCTGCTTAAAAAAAATCACTTGACAAAAAGTATGAATAAGGTAGCAAACTGCAGTGGACGCAACAGATTGCCGTGTTTGCAATGACGTTATAACCATAGACATCTTATAAGTAGACGCAGCATTGGTTGCTGTGACGTGAGCAATTTGGCCGCCATCTTGAAGTGCTGATGAGGAGCCGGCGAGCAGCCTAAACTGACAGTTGAAAGGTAGAAAACAAAGATGTGTTCAGCGTTTTCCTGCTCAAATGAGCGGACTGTTGAAAATAGGAATCGGGGGATTACTTTTCACAAGTGAGATTTAACATTAACGTACTATTGGTTGTATTTTATGAAAATAATATTACCACAGAGTTGAGAAGGATCAAAGATCTTCAATATTTGTATGTGAAAATCACAAAGAAATATTCTGGGGGAGGATGACCCCCCTACAGGGGTTTGGTTTACAAACTTTCAGCCCCACCTAAAACAAAATTCACCAGCCACTACTGATTATGATGCATTCTCATTTTAGGCAAAGTATAAGACAATACTTTCTTAACAGTATAATTGTAACCAGGAATCAGTCTTCAAGTAACAATATTCAAATACTAACATTGTTGGGTTAAACAGAATTTGGTTTTATTCTGAATCCAGTGAAACAGATTGGTGGTTTTAGCTGATATGAAGACTTTCAGGTGTTTATATATGTTTAAGTATTTGGCAGACGCTTTTATCCAAAGCGACTTACATAAAATAATACATATAAAACAATCACTGCAAGCATGATCATTTAAGGGAAGAATGTAATAGAAAATATCAATACAAAGTGTCAAGACAGAATAAACTCTCTGCTGCTGCAGCAACAGAGATACAGTCTATAGGTCCCTAAGATATATAGATATCTAATGTATTCATACATTGTTTATGTAGGATACACGCATATGTATATATAACCTAATCATATTGTTTCTTCAACTTAAAAATAGTTTACCGTTTTTTTCCCCCTTCTCTGGGATTATATTCCCAGTTTTGATCTCGGACGTCTGGTCACTTAAGCGTATAAGGATATTATATTACTGTTAAGCAAACTATGAATAATAAAACACGCCAAAACATGTGTCTGTTATCATAGCTACACGTATGACAAAAAAGGGGGTGAAAATCAGTGGTATTCAGTGAGGTAAAATCAATTAAATGCGCTGACAGTTCATTGCTCCTGCCAAATGAATTGCACTGAGTGGAGCGGATCACCACTCCAAGATGGCGGCCACGCGCCTCGTCTGCGCCAGTAGGCAGTAGCGCTCTATGCTGCGTCTACTTATAAGATGTCTATGGTTATAACGTTAGCAGTGAGTTTGCAGCCTCACTGATTTAACTACACAGCAAACAAAAGTCACGTTACTTAGCCAATAAACGTTATCTTACATTCAAAACTTACCCTTCTTTGTGCAACTTCAAATGTCGAACGAAGTTGGAAGTTGTTGCGTCTCCGTCTGTAATATTCGAACTGCGTGATTTGCATACGGCAATTCGTTTTTTGTTGACCAAGTCGTAGTTTTTATACCCGAACGAAACCAACTTTAACATAATTGTTTATCACTGGCACGTTGTTGGACAACTCTTGGTCATTGGTTGTCCTGCAATTTGATTGGATGAATGCTGTGTGATGAAAACAACGTAAATCTAATTTGATTGGCTGTTGTACTGACAGCACACCAGCTGACAGGAATAACACGCTGATAGACAGACGAAGAAAATGAAAAATACGGAGCGCTCCCAAATAACTTTTTAAGCTTTGGATTTTGGGGAAAGTGGCAAGTCATGTCAAGTCATGTCAAGTCAAAAGGCTCAAGTCCAAGTGAAGTCACAAGTCATTGATGTTAAAGTCTAAGTCGAGTTGCAAGTCTCTTTACATTTTGTCAAGTCGAGTCTAAAGTCATCAAATTCATGACTCGAGTCTGACTCGAGTCCAAGTCATGTGACTCGAGTCCACACCTCTGATATGTGCTACATGTAATCGCAAATTATGTTAACTTCTATATTGTCTAATTATGCAAAAATATATGATCAAACATTCAAACCATTTTTTTAAATACTAATAAATAATAATAATAATAATAATAATGATTTCAAAGCAATTTTCCTATCAAATTGTGCAATGTAAAAGTAGCAATAGATTTAATGGTGAAATTGTGAAATTTACTGTGGTTTTTACAGCATTTTTCTCTAAATGAAAGAAAAAGTATTTATTTTACTGTAATAAACTAGGGTTTAGTTTTGGCATTTACAGTAATTCACCAAAAAATCTACAGTTGTTGATTTGCAGTAAAAAAAAAAAAAAATAAATAAATAAAACTGCCAGCTCAGGTGCCAAATTTTTACTGTAAAATTGCAGTTTTTTAATTTACAGTAAAGAAACAAATGTGAATTTTACAGTAAAATTCTGGCCTTTTTTTTCTCTTTTTTTTTTTTTACCATAAAACAGCTGAACTCTTTTTCCATTTATAGCAATATACTCTACATTTTGAGGTGCAATTATCATATGTTTTTATACATTTTTTTTTTTTAAATGTACTAATACAATTCATAAAAAAAATTGTGTAAAAATAGTATTCACTGTTAGAAGCGTCCCTCTGGGGCCAAACTGCCATGTGGCCCTGTTAAGTGAAAATACTGTTGTTGTGTTTCATTGATGTAAATTGTGCTACAAATTAAGAATAGGAATGGTCATATGTGTCAGTAGCACCAATGAATTGGAAAAGGTATGAACAGACGAGCTTTGCTTCTTCCTACTCCTTTTCGGACATGTTGTAAAGAGAAATGAGGATATGTAAATGGTATGATGTATCATATTGTGACTGCATATGTCACATAGTCGAAATCAACTTAAACCAAACCAAACCAAGCCAGAGCTCTTGAATGTAAACATAGGGCAAGGATCGATACAACTATCAACAGTAAAAATATTAAGTATAGTATCGATACATGGTCGAAACTACAGTGATTAGATCGATATTTTATATCGCCACAAAATCATCTTTTTTTGTAATTTTTGTTCATATTTACAAAATTATTTTTGCTTTTGTTTACCTAATTTGCACTATTGACTTTATTATGAATGTTGTATGTAATGAAAGGGAATACGAAAAGCGTTTGTTTTGTAGTTTTAGCTCGTTTTAGCTACTGTGGTAAAATACAATAAGGTAGCGAGATAAATGCTAACATTCATGCTAGCTCCTAAAAACGACTAAAAACAAACAAACTGTACTCTTTGTTTTGCATTATATGTTTACAAGCTTAAACTGTTGAATCAGATTTGATAGCTTAAAATATGAATGAATTTTTTTTTTTTTTTTTTTTTTTTTAGCTAGTGTTAGCTACTGTGCTAAATTACAAAACTATTGTTTTGCATTATGTTTAGAGGTTTAAACTGTTGAATGTGAATAGCTTGAAATACGAACGGAAAGCAATTGTTTTTTGTAGTTTAGCTAGTGTTAGCAACTGTGGTAAAATACAAGAGGGTAGCGAGATAAATGCTAACATTCATGCTAGCTCCTAAAAACGACTAAAAACAAACAAACCATACTCTTTGTTTTGCATTATATGTTTACAAGTTTAAACTGTTGAATCAGATTTAATAGCTTAAGATATGAATGAAAATGTTTTATTTTTTTATTTTAGCTAGTGTTAGCTACTGTGCTAAATTACAAAATTATTGTTTTGCATTATGTTTAGAGGTTTAAACTGTTGAATGTGAATAGCTTGAAATACGAACGGAAAGCAATTGTTTTTTGTAGTTTAGCTAGTGTTAGCAACTGTGGTAAAATACAAAGACAAGAAGATAAACGCTAACATTCACGCTAACTTCTAAAAATACCAAAAACAAAACAAACCGTATTATTTGTTTTGCATCTTATGTTGACAAGTTGAAACTGTTGAAACTGATTTAACAGCTTAAAATAAGACCAAAAGGAACTTTTTTCGTAATTTTAGCTCGCTTTAGCTGCTGTGCTAATTTACAAAAATGTTACGTTAAAAGAAATGAATTCTTTGTTTTGTATCATATGTTTACAGGTTGTTACAACTGTTGAATGTGGCTTATTAGCTTAAAATGCGGAGGCAAAGCAATAGCTTTTTGTAGTTTTAGCCAGTGTTAGCTACTGTGGTAAAATACAAAAGGGCATGAAGATACAGTAACTGCTAACATTTATGCTAGCTCCTAAAAACAACAAAAACAAAACAAACTATATTCTTTGTTTTGCATCACATGTTTACAAGTTTAAACTGTTGAAACAGATTTAATAGTTTAAAATATGAATGAACATTTTTGGGGGGGTAATTTTAGCTAGTATTAGCTAGTGTGCTAAATTACAAAACTATAGTTTTGCATTATATTTAGAGGTTTAAACTATTGAAATATACACGGAAAGAAATAGTTGTTTGTAGTTTTAGCTGGTGTTAGCAACTGTGGTGAAATACAAAGACAAGAAGATAAATGCTAACATTCACGCTAGCGTCTAAAAATAACAAAAACAAAACAAACTATATTATTTGTTTTGCATCTTATGTTGACACGTTTAAAATGTTGAAACTGATTTAACAGCTTAAAATATGAACAAAAAGCCCTTTTTTCGTAATTTTAGCTCGCTTTAGCTACTGTGCTAAATTACAAAAATGTTACGTTAAAACAAATAAATTCTTTCTTTTGTGTCATATGTTTACTGTTTTAAACTGTTGAATGTGACTTAATAGCTTAAAATACAGAGGCAAAGCAATAGCTTTTTGTAGTTTTAGCTAGTGTTGGCTACTGGGGTAAAATGCAAAAGGGCGTGAAGATACAGTAGTTGCTAACATTTATGCCAGCTCCTAAAAACAACAAAAACAAAACAAACTGTGCTCTTTTTTTTCATCACGTTTACAAGTTTAAACTGTTGAAATTTATTAGCCTAAAACAAGAACGAGAAGCATTTTTTTCGTCATTTTAGCTAGTGTTAGCTACTGTGCTAGATTACATTCAGGCTTTGCTTTTGTTTACTTATTTTGAACTATTGACTTTATTATGAATGTTGTATGTAATAAAAGGGAATATGGAAATCATTTGATGAATTGATATTGGTCCACCACCATCGTGTCTTTTTTTTTGGATTATAATTGTGATCAAAAATGGTAATAATCAATGATCCTGAAAAACGTGAAGTATTAACGCTTTCTGTCTTGCCTCTGGTGAGGGGCGGTCGCATTTTTTTTCTCCTCCCGTCTTTTCCTGGCTTGCTCTCTCTTTTTTGTCTTGTCTTGTCTAAACATTTTTTTGGAAGCCTCTTTCTTTGCGCTGTCCTCCAAATCTAATCATCAGACATGGAATTGATTAGCTGGACTCTCGACTCTATTGACACAATCTTTTCGACGAGGAAAAGAGGTTCGGGGGAGCCTGGCTGCCCTGATGGAACCATTGCTGCGGGGTACGTGAGAGATTCCTGGGACAAATGGAGAATCATGTGCCTCTCAGTCCTTTCCATCGAGGACGTGGAAGACATCTACCTATTTGGAACCATGATCGTGGGGCACCTGCTGATTGGGCTGGGCATTGCTCTGGTGTATCGTAAAATTCGTAAGACGATGGCATCCACTCAAGGAGCCCAAAGGCTGTTCGTCGCAATGGATGGATTGGGCCGGGCTGTGGGAACACAGACTGTGGCGATTTCTGAACTGAATCGCAAGATGTATCACACCATGGAAAAGCTTGCTATAAAGGAAGGTTTGGATATGAGAGCCAGCGTGGACGAATAGAACAGACAAGTCATTGTTAATGCCTGTTCGAGAAAAAACAAAAAACCTTATCTATGATTCTTGAGACAAGAACAGGCTGTTCTGTAATCATCCCCTGAGGAATTTCAAAGATGGATGCTTTTTGACCTCCCTCCCTCCTCCCCTCCTCAACGACACCTGGGAATAGAACTTTGCTTGCATTGCATGCAGAACGACTCTGGGCTTATGAACATTTACACTTCACCCAAAGACAATGGGCATATATACACACTCCCCATCCCCATCCAACGACCCTCACCACCACTGCTTAATTCCTCTTCCGGGTTATGGACGGCTAGTTGCAAGTTGTTGTGATTATATGTAACATGTTTATGTGTGCTATGCTAAATGAGTTTTTTTCCCTTGGACTCAGTCTGGACCCCCTCCCGAGGGTCCAGCCTTAGACTGATATTTTTTACTCTTCCCCCCTTTCCCAATATCACCTTTTTCCCACCTTTTTTAAGGAGCGCCATAAGTGTCTGACCCATTGGCGGTCCCGTCTTGTCTCCCTGTAACGTATGTCAGCTCTTAGTGGGACTGTGCCGAAAATGAAATTTCAGTTCTTATGTGTCTTGTACATGTTAAAGAATGGACAATAATAAAGCATCTTGAATCTTGAATCTTGAATCTTGATATGACCAATACTGCCATACCCAGATTTGTAGTATCGCCCAAAACTAATGCAAAGTATGCAAACAACAGAAGAATGAGTTATTATATTTTAACAAGAGTGTAGATAGAAGACGTTAAAACATAACGTAACCAGTTATTAATAATACATTAACAAGTAGATTAATAATAATGTTGAAAAAAATTATACAAGTTTTTAAATATTCTGTTATTTGCCAAATAATATATCATATCGCGTTTTTGAAAGATAGATTTTAGGCCGTATCACCCATCTCTACTTGTAACCCTGACAGAACACTACAAATAAAAGAGTGTAAATGTTGCCTCAAGTTGGACTGACTTGAAATTTCTCACACAGCTTACAAAACACCCTTTTTTAGGGTGTTTTGTAAAAAAAATCTAACGTTTTAGGAACTACATTGGAGGATATCATGTCTGCCATAAAATGTGGAGAGTTTAGTACGTACTTCCAGTCTGCAGGAAGGACGCCACTCCCCAGTACTTCATCCTAAACTTGGCGGGGTCGGGGGTCTCCTCGAAGGTGGCCAGCATGTCGGCGCACATCTCCCAGTTGCTGCCGACAGAAAGAGGACATTGTAAGCGGCGAGGACGGCGGCGAAACCGCCTTTTTTTTTTGGCCGCCGCTCACTTGAGAATGACGACTCTGCCCTTTGCCGTGGCGGTCATGGTGCCGTCGGCGGCCACGGTGAACTGGGCCACGATGTTGTCGATGAGGAAGAGACCTTCGGGGTCCTTCTTCGCCACGGCGTACCACGTCCCCACGTACTAACACACAAGGGGGGTGGGGGGAGGTTACTCACCTGCAACACGGGGGATGATTACCTCACCCCGACGACGTCCACCAACTCACCCTGCTCCTGTCAAAGTTCTGCATGACCTGGATGTTGGCCACTTGGCAGTCCTGAGCCCAGGACAGAGCCAGGAGTCCGAGGGCCACAACGTAGCGCAGCATTTTGCCTCTGACAGGAGCACATATTGTTACCATCAACGGATCCTCATTGCTTTTGCGTTCTTCGAGAAGAAAAAAAAAAAAAAGTCAAGCGCGGAGCCAAGATCAATACGTACCTTGTTAGCTGCTCCCACAGATGTGCTCCCCCCGCCGCCGCCGAGGGGCTTTTATAGCGCGGGCCTGCTGTTGCATAATGACTGTGCAGGACCTGAACCTCCCCTAGTCTTCCATTGGACTGACATTTACATAACTGCAGGCCCAAACATGTGTTTTTCACGTGCGGCGTTACGAAAACAACCGCCGGCGATGCCAAACGGAGACATCTGGAAAAAGATATATCGTTATTGTATGGACGGCTCACATGATTAAGCTGTTTTTTTTTAAGGAACTTGGCTGAGGTCATGACTCTCTGAGAGTATGATGGCCTCTTTTCATGACTTGATTATCTTTAAATAGTCAATCAGTGAGCGGCTCAGTGGAGATAGTCGCTTGAATGTTCCTGAATATGAATATTCCAATCTGTTACTCTTATCTATTTCAAAATAAGAGCAATCGTTTTGATAGTTTTAGCTTTCTTCCGTAGCCCAAAAAAGTTGATACATCAATGGATAAAACTCCATGAAGCCCATAGTATTCTATTTTAAACTGTTAAATGTGATTTATTTGCTTAAAATACAAACAGGAAGCAGTTTCTTTTTTTGTAGTTTTAGCTAGTGTTAGCAAATAACTACTGTGATAAAAGATAAAAGAGCAGGAAGATAAATGCTAACATTTATGCTAGCTCCTAAAAACAAAAACAACTTTTCAAGGATTAAACCGTTGAATGGGACTTATTTGCTTAAAATACGAACGAAAACCACTTTTTTTTTGTAGTTTTAGCTAGTGTTCGCTAATATCTGCTGTGATAAAAGACAAAAGAGCAGGAAGATAAATGCTAACATTTATGCTAGCTCCTAAAAACAACGAAAACAAAAACAACTTTTCAAAGATTAAACTGTTGAATGGGACTTATTTGCTTAAAATACGAACAAAAAGCACTTTTTTGTAGTTTTAGCTAGTGTTAGCTAATGGCTACAGTGATCAAACACAAAAGAGCAGGAAGACAAATGCTAACAATTATGCTAGCTCCTAAAAACAACGAAAACAAAACCAACATTTTTCCATAATATTTTTTCAAGATTAAACTGTTGAATGTGATTTATTTGCTTAAATTACGAACAAAAAGCACTTTTTTTTAGTAGTTTTAGCTAGTGTTAGCCACTGTGGTAAAATACAAAAAGGCAGCAAGATAAATAAATCCATGGATAAAACTCCACGAAGCCCATAGTATTCTATTTTAAACTGTTAAATGTGATTTATTGCTTAAAATACGAATGAAAAGCACTTTTTTTTGTAGTTTCAGCTAGTGTTAGCTAATAGCTACTGTGATCAAATACAAAAGAGCAGGAAGATGAATGCTAACATGTATGCTAGCTCCTAAACACAACAAAAACAAAAACAGCTTTTCAAAGATTAAACTGTTGAATGGGATTTATTTGCTTAAAATACGAACAAAAAGCAAATTTTTTTTGTAGTTTTAGCTAGTGTTAGCTAATATCTGCTGTGATAAAAGACAAAAGAGCAGGAAGATAAATGCTAACATTTATGTTAGCTCCTAAAAACAACGAAAACAAAAACAACTTTTCAAAGATTTAACTGTTGAATGTGATTTATTTGCTTAAAATACGAACGAAAGGCACTTTTTTGTAGTTTTAGCTAGTGTTAGCTAATGGCTACAGTGATAAAATACAAAAAAGCAGGAAGACAAATGCTAACATTCATGCTAGCTCCTAAAAACAACAAAAACAAAAACAACTTTTTTCCATTATATTTTTTCAAGATTAAACTGTTGAATGTGATTTATTTGCTTAAATTACGAACAAAAAGCACTTTTTTTTAGTAGTTTTAGCTAGTGTTAGCCACTGTGGTAAAATACGAAAAGGCAGCAAGATAAATAAATCCATGGATAAAACTCCACGAAGCCCATAGTATTCTATTTTAAACTGTTAAATGTGATTCATTGCTTAAATTACGAACAAAAAGCACTTTTTTTGTAGTTTTAGCTAGTGTTAGCCACTGTGGTAAAATACGAAAAGGCAGCAAGATAAATAAATCCATGGATAAAACTCCACGAAGCCCATAGTATTCTATTTTAAACTGTTAAATGTGATTTATTGCTTAAAATATGAATGAAAAGCACTTTTTTTTGTAGTTTCAGCTAGTGTTAGCTAATAGCTACTGTGATCAAATACAAAAGAGCAGGAAGATGAATGCTAACATGTATGCTAGCTCCTAAACACAACAAAAACAAAAACAACTTTTCAAAGATTAAACTGTTGAATGGGATTTATTTGCTTAAAATACGAACAAAAAGCACATTTTTTTTGTAGTTTTAGCTAGTGTTAGCTAAAATCTGCTGTGATAAAAGACAAAAGAGCAGGAAGATAAATGCTAACATTTATGTTAGCTCCTAAAAACAACGAAAACAAAAACAACTTTTCAAAGATTTAACTGTTGAATGTGATTTATTTGCTTAAAATACGAACGAAAGGCACTTTTTTGTAGTTTTAGCTAGTGTTAGCTAATGGCTACAGTGATAAAATACAAAAAAGCAGGAAGACAAATGCTAACATTCATGCTAGCTCCTAAAAACAACAAAAACAAAACCAACTTTTTTCCATTATATTTTTTCAAGATTAAACTGTTGAATGTGATTTATTTGCTTAAATTACGAACAAAAAGCACTTTTTTTAGTAGTTTTAGCTAGTGTTAGCCACTGTGGTAAAATACGAAAAGGCAGCAAGATAAATAAATCCATGGATAAAACTCCACGAAGCCCATAGTATTCTATTTTAAACTGTTAAATGTGATTCATTGCTTAAATTACGAACAAAAAGCACTTTTTTTTGTAGTTTTAGCTAGTGTTAGCCACTGTGGTAAAATACGAAAAGGCAGCAAGATAAATAAATCCATGGATAAAACTCCACGAAGCCCATAGTATTCTATTTTAAACTGTTAAATGTGATTTATTGCTTAAAATACGAATGAAAAGCACTTTTTTTTGTAGTTTCAGCTAGTGTTAGCTAATAGCTACTGTGATCAAATACAAAAGAGCAGGAAGATGAATGCTAACATGTATGCTAGCTCCTAAACACAACAAAAACAAAAACAACTTTTTAAAGATTAAACTGTTGAATGGGATTTATTTGCTTAAAATACGAACAAAAAGCAAATTTTTTTGTAGTTTTAGCTAGTGTTAGCTAATATCTGCTGTGATAAAAGACAAAAGAGCAGGAAGATAAATGCTAACATTTATGCTAGCTCCTAAAAACAACGAAAACAAAAACAACTTTTCAAAGATTTAACTGTTGAATGTGATTTATTTGCTTAAAATACGAACGAAAGGCACTTTTTTGTAGTTTTAGCTAGTGTTAGCAAATGGCTACAGTGATAAAATACAAAAGAGCAGGAAGACAAATGCTAACATTCATGCTAGCTCCTAAAAACAACAAAAACAAAACCAACTTTTTTCCATTATATTTTTTCAAGATTAAACTGTTGAATGTGATTTATTTGCTTAAAATACGAACAAAAAGCACTTTTTTTTGTAGTTTTAGCTAGTGTTAGCCACTGTGGTAAAATACGAAAAGGCAGCAAGATAAATAAATCCATGGATAAAACTCCACAAAGCCCATAGTATTCTATTTTAAACTGTTAAATGTGATTCATTGCTTAAATTACGAACAAAAAGCACTTCTTTTGTAGTTTTAGCTAGTGTTAGCCACTGTGGTAAAATACGAAAAGGCAGCAAGATAAATAAATCCATGGATAAAACTCCACGAAGTCCATAGTATTCTATTTTAAACTGTTAAATGTGATTTATTGCTTAAAATACGGATGAAAAGCACTTTTTTTGTAGTTTCAGCTAGTGTTAGCTAATAGCTACTGTGATCAAATACAAAAGAGCAGGAAGATGAATGCTAACATGTATGCTAGCTCCTAAACACAACAAAAACAAAAACAACTTTTCAAAGATTAAACTGTTGAATGGGATTTATTTGCTTAAAATACGAACAAAAAGCACATTTTTTTGTAGTTTTAGCTAGTGTTAGCTAATATCTGCTGTGATAAAAGACAAAAGAGCAGGAAGATAAATGCTAACATTTATGCTAGCTCCTAAAAACAACGAAAACAAAAACAACTTTTCAAAGATTTAACTGTTGAATGTGATTTATTTGCTTAAAATACGAACGAAAGGCACTTTTTTGTAGTTTTAGCTAGTGTTAGCTAATGGCTACAGTGATAAAATACAAAAGAGCAGGAAGACAAATGCTAACATTCATGCTAGCTCCTAAAAACAACAAAAACAAAAACAACTTTTTTCCATTATATTTTTTCAAGATTAAACTGTTGAATGTGATTTATTTGCTTAAAATACGAACAAAAAGCACTTTTTTTTTGTAGTTTTAGCTAGTGTTAGCCACTGTGGTAAAATACGAAAAGGCAGCAAGATAAATAAATCCATGGATAAAACTCCACGAAGCCCAAGGCATAAGCGTACTAAGCGCTTGCTTAGGGCCCCGCGGCCACCAGGGGGCCCCCAAAAGCAATTAACAAAAAATTCTTATTTTTTATTTTTTGCATGTGCGAGTCTGACTGATGATTTCTAAATGATCAAAGATATATTATTGTACAAAAACACAATTTTAGGTCAACAGAGTGCTGCTGCTGATCTAGGCTTAGTGATTCTTCCTGCCTCTCTTTAAATGTAAAGCTGCCTCTGCTGCACCTGTGACGTTTGCCGCCTGCTATGGCGTCACATTAGTGCCAAAAATCCGAGCGCATAAAAACTGTTATCGCGCGCTGATTCTCCACTTCGTGCGCGCGCGCGACACCCTTTTGCGCGTGCGTGGTGCCTTTTTGCGCGCGTGCCGTCTCGGTCTGTGCGCTGGCATGTTTCGTTTTGGCACTTTGGGGGTGGGTATGCTTAGCCGGCCCCTTCTTTCTGATTGGCCAGACGAAAAATGCTCAGAGATAATCAGAAGTATAGCAGGGCGGGTCATCGCCAATATGTATCAAGATTGTTATAGGCGCAAAGTTTTCACTTCTTCTTGAACATTTGTTTTCTAATTTATGGAATTTCTTTTGATTCAGCCATAAAATTAATGAAATAATCTTTGAATTTTGTTTTTAAAATGTTAAAAATAGCCTTTTAATAATGTATTCTGAAACAGTTTAAAATAATCAGAGAACTGACTAACACTGACCCTACACAACTATGTTGCACAATTAAGTCTTTTTTTTTTATAGCGAAAGAGGTGATTTCAACAGGTGCAGCATCTTATGTCATATCTACATGTAATAAGATTTGTAACAAGGCAAACCGTTTGTAAATTGGTCGAAAATCGAGCAAGTTATGGTAATTTAATTGGTACATGTACTAATTAAATTACCATAACTTGCTTTGACATCAATGTAATGATTGAGGCTAGCTGTCCGAGGTAAGATGGCTACAACGTTGCTACGCTGGAGAATGATTGGTCTTATGAAAAATGCTCAGAGCCAATCAGAAAGGAGGGGCCGTCTAAGCATACCTGCCCCCAAAGTGCCAAAAAGAAACATGACAGCGCGAGGAGAGATGGCAGGAGTACACAGAGAGCGCACAGACCGAGACGGCGCGCGCGCAGAAAGGCACCGCGCGCGCGCAAAAAGACACCACGCGCGCGCAAAAGGGTGTCGCGCGCGCACGAAGTGGAGAATCAGCGCGCGATAACAGTTTTTATGCGCTCGGATTTTTGGCACTAATGTGACGCCATATCTTTCCTCTCGGATTCAGACAGGTGATCAGAGGACCACTGTCTATTAAGGAGAACTTTTCATTCCCCAAACGGCATGATGGCCGAAGTTTTCATTATCATTATACCTACAGACAGCTAGTCAATGGGGAAAAAGTCAAGCGTAGCTGGCTGACTTATTCAAGAAGTAAAGAGGCAGTCTATTGCTTTTGCTGCAAATTATTTTCCAAAAAGTCCTTAAAACTGGCAGCCGAGGGACAGCGGGATTGGGTCAACATAGGTGCACTGCTGAAACAGCATGAAAACAGTGAAAATCATTGTAGCAACATGGTGAAATGGAAGGAATTTCCCTTGCGTCTTTCAAAGGGGAAAACTATTGATGAATTTAACTTCAGTAGACTGCGCTCTCTTTGTACAAAGTAAACATTAAATATGAACAATTAACTAAAAATGTAAACTAGTAATTAAGAGACTAATAAGTACAAGACTGATGAGACAAGATGACACTTTTACTGTAAATACAAAGCTTTATCACTTGGACTGTTCAACCCCAGGCCACTCTTGCAGCTGAATGTTTTCTACATTTTAAGATTAGGAACCATATGTGGCACTCTGGACATCATTCGTTCATTCATTGGTATTATTTATGTTCTTAACTGGGCCACCCCCATATCTTTATAAATGACATGTCATTTGTAAAGACATGCCAGGCTGACAATAGGATAATGTAAACAATACTGCCAGAGCCGCAATGAGTTTATAGTAGGTGTGTGAATGATCAACAATCAATATTATTGGCAGAAATAGAGGGCCCCAAAATCAAATTTTGCTTAGGGCCCCATGGAGGCTTGGGCCGGCACTGCCCATAGTATTCTATTTTAAACTGTTAAATGTGATTCATTGCTTAAATTACGAACAAAAAGCACTTTTTTTGTAGTTTTAGCTAGTGTTAGCCACTGTGGTAAAATACGAAAAGGCAGCAAGATAAATAAATCCATGGATAAAACTCCACGAAGCCCATAGTGTCAGATGAAACAAAAATGGAGCTGTTTGGCCACAATACCCAAAAACAACGAAAACAAAACAAACTGTTGTCTTTTTTATTGCATCAGAGGTTTACCAGTTTAAACTGTTGAAACTGATTTAATAGCTTAAAATACAAACGAAAAACACTGTTTTTGGAGTGTGTTTGCTAATGTTGTAAATTTTTAAAAAAGGATAGATAAGTCATTTAAATATGATAATGTTTAGGCTAGCTCCTAAAATTAATTGGTATTTTCTGTGTTCTTTGTTTTGGATCACTTGTCTATAAGTAGGAACTGTTGAACTGTAGAAGTGTTAGCTGCTGCAATAGATAAACAAATTTTAAAAAAGACAGCAAGAGAAGGACTGCAAAAATCCCCAAAAGTTAATAATTAATATCATAATTATTGTATGGGCTCTTGTATTTGATCATATAATGAGCACTGTTTTTTTATTTTCATGCAATTTTGAACTAGCTCAGATGCTATAGCAACCATGCTAGCTCATTAAAACAACAACAACAACAACAAAACAAACTATATTCTCCATAATTTTAGCATAAGTTTACTCGTTTGAATTGCTGCTATTATTTATTAGCTTAAAGTACTAGTAAGACGTATTTTTTGTCGTTTCAGCTAGCAACTGTGGAAAATACAAAAAGGTAGGAAGCTAAATCATTAAAAAAAATGCTAACATTTGTGCTAGCTCTTAAAAAGAACACAAATACTGCATTCTTTGTATTGCATGTTTATAAATTTAAACTGTTGAATCTGATTTAATAATGTAAAATGTAAGTAAAAAGCAATTGTTTATGTACTTTCTGCCTAAAGACTAACCCCATTTAAAGTTTTAAGTGTTACAGGAAAACACCAAAAAAAAAGAGAAAAAGCCACCAAAATAGGAGCGCAAGACAAGAACTAAAACACTATACACAGGAAAACAGCAAAAAACTCAAAACAATGTAATAATAATAATGTGATGTGACAGGTGGTGACAGTACACCTACTTTGAGACAAGAGCTGTTGTGATGCATGGTTGGTTATGGTTTAAAGTCATATCCAACAACTGCGACAACGACTTTTTACTGTCAACTGAGTATAATTTTCTAATGATTTCTGCTGGTGGTGTGCCTCCGGATTTTTTCAACGCAAAAAATGTGCCTTGGCTCAAAAAAGGTTGAAAAACACTGCACTATATTATTCTGTCCTATAATAATTATTATTAAATCTAGCTTGAATGCTAGTAATAATGCTAGCTCCTGAAACAAAAACTGTATTTTTGGGGGTTCTTGTGTAACATTGCAAAGTTCTGCCAGAACCTAAAGTTGGAACTCCCCACTAAAAAAAAATCATTTTGAAATAAATATTCTTAAGGGTGCTTCAGGGCCAAGTTATGATACATCATATTGCATAATAGTGTAGAATGAAGGGTACAGTACAGTATATATCACCACTTGTCTTATGATTGTAAAACATTGCGCTTGCCTTTGGCCACTTTCCAGCTGCTATTCATTTTGTGGGCCTCGGGTTATGCAAGACACGTGTTTTTCTTTTTTCTTTTTTTTTTTTAATGTTACGCTGTGTTCTTTTATAAATCATATTCAGAAGACAGGTCGCTTGTAAGGGCTTTAAAGTCGAGATGTGAAAAGTGTCTTTTACAACCAAACAAAAAAACATTATACAATACATTGCATCAGAGAGGTTATGGTGGGACTCTTAAAAAGACAAATATTTATATTTGTAAAAAAAAACAGCACAGCGTGCTGGTTTGAGACCAATGTCTCATTGAAACCTTTGCAGTATTTGCACAAAATATAATTACCGTATTTTCCGGACCATAGGGCACACCGGATTATAAGGCGCACTGCCGACGAATGGTCTATTTTTGATCTTTTTTCATATATAAGGTGCACTAAAGGAGTCATATTATTATAATTTGTTTCTAAATGTACCGTATTTTCCGCACCATAAGCCGCCCTGGGTTATAAGCCGCGCCTTCAATGAACGGCATATTTCAAAACTTTGTCCACCTATAAGACGCCCCGTGTTATAAGCCGCATCTAACTGCGCTAAAGGAATGTCAAAAAAACAGTCAGATAGGTCAGTCAAACTTTAATAATATATTAAAAACCAGCGTGATGTGGGCGCGCATGGAGTCGTATATCAACATGGACGGAGCTGCGTGAAAAAAGCCACCCGGCCTCTTCGCGTAAACTTACCTTAACCACTCGCTCATCTTTTCTTCATCCATCCATCCCTTCGAGTTAGCTTTTATGATGACGCCGGCTGGAAAGGTCTCTTTTGGCAAGGTCTTCCTTTTGAATATCACCATGGGTGGAAGTTTCTGGCCATTAGCATGGCAAGCTAGAACCACAGTGAAGGATGACTTCTCATTCCCTGTGGTGCGAATATTCACCGTACGTGCTCCTGTTGTATCCACAGTGCGGTTCACAGGAATATCAAAAGTCAGTGGAACCTCGTCCATGTTGATAATGTTCTCTGGCCGGATCTTTTTTTCAGCTATCTTGTTTTTACAATATGCACGGAAAGTAGCCAGCTTTTCTTGAAAGTCTTTAGGCAGTTGCTATGAAATAGTAGTCCGTGTGCGGATGGAGAGATTGCGTCTTTTCATGAACCGGAAACCTGTCGCTTAGTAGGAGCCATTTTGTGGTCTTTACAGATGTAAACACACAAAGGAAATGAAACGTAATATCCGCGCGCTTCTTCTTCTTCTACGGGGGCGGGTGGTTGCTTACAGTAGAAGAAGAAGCGCTTCCTCTTCTATGGGGGCGGGTGCTTACCTTGGCGGTTGCTTGCGTAGAAGAAGAAGCACTTCCTCTTCTACGGGGAAAAAAGATGGCGGCTGTTTACCGTAGTTGCGAGACGGAAACTTTATGAAAATGAATCTTAATATTAATCCATATATAAAGCGCACCGGGTTATAAGCCGCACTGTCAGCTTTTGAGTAAATTTGTGGTTTTTAGGTGCGGCTAATAGTTCGGAAAATACGGTAAAACACTTCCTTGTGGTCTACATAACATGTAATGGTGGTTCTTTGGTCAAAATGTTGCATAGATTATGTTTTACAGATCATCTTCAAGTCGCTTTCTGACAGTCGCTTTCGTATGCGCCGTTTTGTGGGCGGTCTTATTTACGTGGCTCACCTTCGACAGCGTCTTCTCCCCGTCATCTTTGTTGTAGCGGTGTAGCGTGCAAGGACGGGAGTGGAAGAAGTGTCAAAAGATGGAGCTAACTGTTTTAATGACATTCAGACTTTACTTCAATCAATAACAGAGCAGCATCTCCTCATCCGGAAAACAACAACACCAGAAATGTGTCCCGTGAAAAACCGTTCGACCGGAACTCTAATAACTAAAGTTCCTTGGGTGAATAATGTAAACTCACTACACCGGTATGTTTTAGCGCTTTCATGTCGAATTTACTGACAGATATAAGTAAGAACTTTACACTACTTTACATTAGAAATGGCAACAGCAGAGAATGAATGTTCCATAACAAGAAGATAGAGGAAAAAGAAGAAGCTTATGGACTACGGCATCGGCATGGACTACAAAAGCAGAGGCGCACAATTTTTCTTATGCAGATCCCAAATACAGATCAGCAGGTACCAGAAGATAAGAAAAGTTGCTTTTGTATAATATTGCGAAACAAAACGCCAGATAATATGTCTTACCTTACACACATACCATAATAATACTCGTATGTTGAAGCACAGTACAATCCATCAAGCGGTGCGGCTTCATAGCTTACCAAAGTCGTACTAAAACATTTTGATGGATTTTTGAGCGCCGTGTGTAATGGTCTATATTTTCAATGGAACATATACAATGTTGGTGTTGTTTACTTGAGTCATATTGCCATCATAGTGCAGTCTACACGTATCTCTTATGTTTGACTTCCATCTACTGGTCACACTTATCATTGCACCATGTACCAAATAAAAATTGCCTTGAGGTCGGTAAGCACAACCAGAATTATTCCGGACATTAGGCGCACCGGGTTGTAAGGCCCACTGTCGAGTTTTGAGGAGAAAAAAAAGGATTTTAAGTGCGCCTTATAGTCCGGAAAATACGGTAATCAATAATTGATGACCTTAGATTTAATAAAACACGTTTGACATATTTAAATGAGTTAATCAAATAAAGCTTTCTTTTTGGACTACTGCCTTTTAATTTAAACTTGTCCAACAGATGGCGCTACATTTTCCCATTCAAAGCAAGCAGCAGAATTTCACACTGTTTTCTGTGAGGGTGCCTTGCTATGTATATATATATATATATATAAATATATATATATATATATATATATACACACACACACATATTTGTATTGTGCGTGTAAAAACGCTGTCTTCCTCCACAGGTTCATATTTTGTTTAATAAAACTCACCAAGCAGCTGTCAATTTTCGGGGTCACGTCTACGATTTTTTTTTTTTTATAGTGTGATTGTTTGAAGCAAAGGAAATATAATTAATGTGTGACCACCTTGCCATCTCACGCCTCCTCTCGAAAAGCAGACGTTGACTCAGGTTTCCATGGCAACGGGCCCTGTGCTGACCCACGTTGCTGCTCATGAACACCTCGCACCCTCGTGTCATGTACTGTGTGTGTCTTTAAAACTGATCATTTTCATAATGAGAACAGAAATACGATGGGCAAATCAATATATCAATTTGATCAAGTGTATAAGTATGCCAGCAATAAGTGGAGCTAGCATTAAAAAATAATGAATTCCTTCAACACATGTATATTTATATTTATATTAGAGCTGTCAAATTTGACACATTAACTCATGCAATTAACGACAAAACATTGCATTAAACATGTATAGTAACGGATTAATCTGGCAATGTATTTTGCTCGCTCTGTGCTTCTTTACTTTACAACACAGGTGTCAAACTCTAGGCCCAGGGGCCAGATCTGGCCCGCCACATCAATTTATATGGCCTGGAAATAATACACGTCAATAAAGTACATTTTATTTTCCTACCAAATATATTGTCTTTTTCCAGTTTCACAGGAAAAAAAACATATGTATTGTACTGCATGAAATTACATACATTTTATTTTGAATTATGATTACTTTTGTGATTATTTTATTTTTAGTTTTGCCTTCATGTCATTTTCTGTACATAATTTTGAGAGAGTGACCGTGCCAGCATCCCGATTACAAGAAAACAGACATACTGTTTTTCCATCTGCAGCAATATGTTGTAAAAAAAAAATTTTTTAAATACAGCGTACATTTCACAGTAAAATTCTGGTGACGACCCTGCCATTTTTCTTATTTAAAAAAAAAACAGCGCTACTGTTTTTCCATTTAAAAAAAAAAAAACATTGTATATTTTACAGTAAAATTCTGGTGACTGTTTTGCCATTTTTTTTTACTGTAAAATAAAAAATAATTACATTATTTATTATTATCATTTGTTATTTATTTTTACCTATAGGTAAACAACACATATAAAAATCAAATGCATACTCAAATTCATATATTATTCACTCACTGTTACAAGCAACCCTTTAAATCAGACCTGGGCAAATTAATGCGGCCCGTTAAGCTTTTCAATCTGGCCCGCCGGACATTCCCAAATAATTTTTTTAGATCTTTAAGAGCGAAACTGTAGCTGCCATTATGATGTGCAGTGATGTTTTCAAATGACCGTAAGTCTTGAACTATACAAAGTATTTCAATGGTTGGAATCTGCGCTTTTGCATGATATACTAGTTACTATGGTAATCTAAGTCACAGCAGCTCACAGGAGGCACCAAGCAGTGTGGGCGGGGAGCGTTTCCACAGAGTTTTTCCAGAGTGGCCAGCCTGAAATGGGGTTGTCAGGGACAGACGTGGAAGGATATTTTTACAATAAAGTTCTAAAGCTTAGTGATGTATCAGATATATCAGATTGTAGGTGGGTTTTTTTATACCCTTCGCGTTTATATTTCGCTGTTTGTTGCGTTTCGCTTGATTGTAAAATATGTCGATCGAGAGGGGGTGTGACGTTCATATGTTGTCAATATTCAGTGTTTTATCGTTCATAGTTAATATTGTAAATCCCACATTCTTTCTTTTCATGTACATTCTGGGTGTGTCATTCAGTAAAAAAATTTAAAATTCCATTCCGTTTTTTAAGGCCGTCTGTCGTAACGTTTTTAGCTTTTAGACACCATTGTGATGTTTTGTATTAGTGTTCCTAAATATAGATATTCCGGCCCCCGGACACATTTTTTTTCCTCTAAATTTAGCTCCCCGAGGAGAAAATAATTGCCCAAGCCTGCTCTACATTTTCAGCTATAACTGCGATGTGGCCCTCAATGAAAACAAGATGCCCTTGCTTTGGATACAACTGTTAACAAGTTTCGAGAAAATAAATGATGTACATCAGTGGTTCTTAACCTTGTTGGAGGTACCGAACCCCACCAGTTTCATATGCGCATTCACCGAACCTTTCTTTAGTGAAAAATAAAATTCAAGACAAAGTTATATATTTTTGGTAACACTTTAGTACGGGGAACATATTCTAAGTAACAAAGACTTAATTTAGAGTTTTTTGGACACTAGGGGAACATATTCTAAGTAACAAAGACTTAATTTAGAGTTATTTGGTTAGGGTTAGGGTTAGGGCCAGGGTTAGAGGGTTAGGGTTATGATTAATAAGTACTTAATAATGACTAGTTAAGAGCCAATATGTTACTAATTTGCATGTTAATAAGCAACAAATTAATGGTGAATATATTCCCCGTACTAAAGTGTTACCATGTTTTTTTTACTGGTGCCCAAAATGAACCGTGCATGAACATCACCTTGTTCAAACAACAAAACCAACACAGCACATAAACTCACAACAAATTATCCATCCATCCATCCATCTTCTTCCGCTTATCCGAGGTCGGGTCGCGGGGGCAGCAGCCTAAGCAGGGAAGCCCAGACTTCCCTCTCCCCAGCCACTTCGTCCAGCTCCTCCCGGGGGATCCCGAGGCGTTCCCAGGCCAGCCGGGAGACATAGTCTTCCCAACGTGTCCTGGGTCTTCCTCGTGGCCTCCTATCGGTCGGACATGCCCTAAACACCTCCTTAGGGAGGCGCTCGGGTGGCATCCTGACCAGATGCCCGAACCACCTCATCTGGCTCCTCTCGATGCGGAGGAGCAGCGGCTTTACTTTGAGCTCCCCCCGGATGACAGAGCTTCTCACCCTATCTCTAAGGGAGAGCCCCGCCACCCGGCGGAGGAAACTCATTTCGGCCGCTTGTACCCGTGATCTTGTCCTTTCGGTCATAACCCAAAGCTCATGACCATAGGTGAGGATGGGAACGTAGATCGACCGGTAAATTGAGAGCTTTGCCTTCCGGCTCAGCTCCTTCTTCACCACAACGGATCGATACAGCGTCCGCATTACTGAAGACGCCGCACCGATCCGCCTGTCGATCTCACGATCCACTCTTCCCCCACTCGTGAACAAGACTCCGAGGTACTTGAACTCCTCCACTTGGGGCAAGATCTCCTCCCCAACCCGGAGATGGCACTCCACCCTTTTCCGGGCGAGAACCATGGACTCGGACTTGGAGGTGCTGATTCTCATCCCAGTCGCTTCACACTCAACTGCGAACCGATCCAGTGAGAGCTGAAGATCCTGGCCAGATGAAGCCATCAGGACCAAATCATCTGCAAAAAGCAGAGACCTAATCCTGCAGCCACCAAACCGGATCCCCTCAACGCCTTGACTGCGCCTAGAAATTCTGTCCATAAAAGTTATGAACAGAATCGGTGACAAAGGGCAGCCTTGGCGGAGTCCAACCCTCACTGGAAACGTGTCCGACTTACTGCCGGCAATGCGAACCAAGCTCTGACACTGATCATACAGGGAGCGGACCGCCACAATCAGACAGTCCGAAACCCCATACTCTCTGAGCACTCCCCACAGGACTTCCCGAGGGACACGGTCGAATGCCTTCTCCAAGTCCACAAAGCACATGTAGACTGGTTGGGCAAACTCCCATGCACCCTCAAGGACCCTGCCGAGAGTATAGAGCTGGTCCACAGTTCCACGACCAGGACGAAAACTACACTGTTCCTCCTGAATCCGAGGTTCGACTATCCGGCGTAGCCTCCTCTCCAGTACACCTGAATAGACCTTACCGGGAAGGCTGAGGAGTGTGATCCCACGATAGTTAGAACACACCCTCCGGTTCCCCTTTTTAAAGAGAGGAACCACCACCCCGGTCTGCCAATCCAGAGGTACTGCCCCCGATGTCCACGCGATGCTGCAGAGTCTTGTCAACCAAGACAGCCCTACAGCATCCAGAGCCTTAAGGAACTCCGGGCGGATCTCATCCACCCCCGGGGCCTTGCCACCGAGGAGCTTTTTAACTACCTCAGCAACCTCAGCCCCAGAAATAGGAGAGCCCACCACAGATTCCTCAGGCACTGCTTCCTCATAGGAAGACGTGTTGGTGGGATTGAGGAGGTCTTCGAAGTATTCCCTCCACCGATCCACAACTTCCGCAGTCGAGGTCAGCAGAACACCATCCGCACCATACACGGTGTTGGTAGTGCACTGCTTCCCCTTCCTGAGGCGGTGGATGGTGGTCCAGAATCGCTTCGAAGCCGTCCTGAAGTCGTTTTCCATGGCTTCCTCGAACTCCTCCCATGTCCGAGTTTTTGCCTCCGCGACCGCTGAAGCCGCACACCGCTTGGCCTGTCGGTACCTGTCCGCTGCCTCAGGAGTCCCATGAGCCAAAAGAACCCGATAGGACTCCTTCTTCAGCTTGACGGCATCCCTCACCGCCGGTGTCCACCAACGGGTTCTAGGATTACCGCCACGACAGGCACCAACTACCTTGCGGCCACAGCTCCAATCAGCCGCCTCGACAATAGAGGTGCGGAACATGGTCCACTCGGACTCAATGTCCAGCACCTCCCTCGTGACATGTTCAAAGTTCTTCCGGAGGTGGGAATTGAAACTCTCTCTGACAGGAGACTCTGCCAGACGTTCCCAGCAAACCCTCACAATGCGTTTGGGCCTGCCAGGTCTGTCCGGCATCCTCCCCCACCATCGCAGCCAACTCACCACCAGGTGGTGATCGGTAGAAAGCTCCGCCCCTCTCTTCACCCGAGTGTCCAAAACATGAGGCCGCAAATCCGATGACACAACTACAAAGTCGATCATAGAACTGCGGCCTAGGGTGTCCTGGTGCCAAGTGCACATATGGACACCCTTATGCTTGAACATGGTGTTCGTTATGGACAATCCGTGACGGGCACAAAAGTCCAATAACAAAACACCACTTGGGTTCAGATCCGGGCGGCCATTCTTCCCAATCACGCCTCTCCAGGTTTCACTGTCGTTGCCAATATGAGCGTTGAAGTCCCCCAGTAGAACGAGGGAATCACCCGGGGGAGCACTCTCAAGTACTCCCTCGAGTGAATCCAAAAAGGGTGGGTACTCTGAGCTGCTGTTTGGCGCGTAAGCGCAAACAACAGTCAGGACCCGTCCCCCCACCCGAAGGCGGAGGGAAGCTACCCTCTCGTCCACCGGGTTGAACTCCAACATGCAGGCTCTGAGCCGGGGGGCAACAAGAATTGCCACCCCAGCCCGTCGCCTCTCACTGCTGGCAACGCCAGAGTGGAAGAGAGTCCAGCCCCTCTCGAGAGAACTGGTTCCAGAGCCCTTGCTGTGCGTCGAGGTGAGTCCGACTATATCCAACCGGAACTTCTCTACCTCGCGCACTAGCTCAGGCTCCTTCCCCCCCAGCGAGGTGACGTTCCACGTCCCAAGAGCTAGCTTCTGTAGCCGAGGATCGGACCGCCAAGTGCCCTGCCTTCGGCTACCGCCCAGCTCACATTGCACCCGACCTCTATGGCCCCTGCTATGGGTGGTGAGCCCATTGGAGGGGGGACCCACGTTGCCTCTTCGGGCTGTGCCCGGCCGGGCCCCATGGGGACAGGCCCGGCCACCAGGCGCTCGCCATCGTGCCCCAACTCCGGGCCTGGCTCCGGAGGGGGGCCCCGGTGACCCGCGTCCGGGCGAGGGAAATCTGAGTCTCGGTTCTTGCATTTCCATAGAAGTCTTCGAGTAGCATGTAGTTAACAACAAATTACACACCTGCAAATCAGTGTGACTTCTGCTGTTGCCGTATCCGTAATACGCCGATAGGGAGACGTTTTTATTTACACGATGAGTCGAGTGTGTTTTGACCTCCGCCGAACCCCTGAGGCCGACTCACCGAACCCCTAGGGTTCGATCGAACCCAGGTTAAGAACCACTGATGTACATTCAAGACAAACATTTGAAAAAATGTCCGTTTGTGACATTCTGACAATAATGTTGTAGTTGTGTCAAAAAGGGTGTTGTTTTTTTTATTATGTAATTTACAGCATTTAATCATAATTAATCAAAATTCACAAGTGTGAATCGATTAATCTGAATTAATCTCCAGAATTCCATGTATACTTCTCAGTGAACTAGTTTTGAAATATTAACCAAAATATGAATGGGTGATATTTGATCAGCAGCTGTGAATAGCAGATATTTTTTAGGTCACATGTGTGATTGAATTTTAATCATCTCTTAAAGGTTTTTTTTTTTGGCTTTCAGGCTAACTTGTCACCCGAAGTGTGAACTTCCGAGGCAGCTCTAATGTACTCGTCCTCGCACCGCCCACATCTTTTAGTTGGATCTCCCGGGCTTAATGCCGCCTACTTACACTGCAGAGGGCCTCTTGCTTGTCTTGCCAGGCAGCCAGCGGCTAAAAGCAGACGTAGAGCAGTTAATAATAGCACGCCATCTTTGTTTAGGTCTCAGACGCCCAAAGTCCCATTAGTTGGTCAATTTCCACCCTGAGGACAGATGATTTGATTACAGGGGAAGGCTACGCTACAGTGAACAATGGCCGACAGCCTAACTAGGTGCTTCCTTCCACGTTCTAGTAACATATGCGGCAAAATATGCACCACAAACTGGTCCTTAATGGGTTAAATGCTCAAAAAAATGTGTTGGCTGTGTTTTTAAATGCTTAATCATTTCAAAATGTCTACCGCACATAAATGACACTTTATTGAAAGTTCTCCAAATGCTAAATTAGATTTGCCTGCGCAACCATGTTTGTCTGTAATTAGAGAGTATTACTGAATTATCCTCATAGCCTCTGGGAAACTCAGTCCAATCTTTTCATCAGTGGGTTATAAATGGTAAAATGCAAAAAAACAACAACACAATGACTAGGGTTTACCTGGATTGGTGTGCATAGTTTTTACTCAATCAGGACTATGCTAATGCTAACATACCTTCAGTAGCATGTAGTTAACTCAATGGAAGTGGTGCTAATGCTAAAGCTCTAATATAGCTGTAGAAGTTAGCTAACACAATTATAACAAGGCCTTAGTAGCATAATGTTAACTAAATGGAGGTATTGTCAATATTAAAGCTAGTAATATAGCTGTAAAAAAACAGCTAACATATTTCAAATAAGGCCTTCGTAGCGTAATGTTAAGTCAATGGAGGAGGTGCTAATGCTAAAACTCTAATATAGCTGTAGAAGTTAGCTAACACAATTCTAATAAGGCTGTTGTAGCATAAAGTTAACTCAATGGAGGTATTGTTAATAATAAAGCTAGTAATATATCTGTAAAAAAAATTAGCTAACATATTTCAAATAAGGCCTTAGTAGCGTAATGTTAAGTCAATGGAGGAGGTGCTAATGCTAAATCTAGTAATATAGCTGTAGAAGTTAGCTAACATAATTTTATGGGGTCTTAGTAGCATCCATAATGTTAACTAAATAGAGGTGATGCTAATGTTAAAGCTGGTAAAATATCTATAGAAGTTAGCTGATATAATTCTAATTAAGTCTTATGAGCGAATTTTTTGTTTCAATGGAGCTGATGCTAATGCTCAAGCTTGTAATATATCTGTAGATGTTTGCTCACGTAATTGTATTAAGGCTTAAGTAGTGTAATTTTAACTAAATGGACGTAATGCTAATGTTAAAGCTGGTAATGTAGCTGTAGAAGTTTGCTAACGTCATTTTAATGAGGCCTTAGTAGCGTAATGTTTGTTTCAATGGAGCTGATGCTAATGCTAAAGCTTGTAATATAGCTGTAGAAGTTAGCTAACACAATTCTATGGGGTCTTAGTAGCATAATGTTAACTAAATAGAGGTGATGCTAATGTTAAAGCTGGTAAAATATCTATAGAAGTTAGCTAATATAATTGTAATTAGGTTTTAGTAACAACATTTTAGTTTCAATGGAGCTGATGCTAATGCTAAAGCTTGTAATATATCTGTAGATGTTTGCTAACATAATTCTATTAAGGCTTAAGTAGTGTAATTTTAACTAAATGGACGTAATGCTAATGTTAAAGCTGGTAATGTAGCTGTAGAAGTTCGCTAACGTCATTTTAATGAGGCCTTAGTAGCGTAACGTTAGTTTCAATGGAGGTGATGCTAATGCTAAAGCTTGTAATATAATTCTAGACGATCGCTAACATAATTCTAATAAGGCTTTAGTAGCGTAATGTTAGTTTCAATGGAGCAGATGCTAATGCTAAAGCTAGTAATATAGCCGTAAAAGTTAGCTAACATAATTGTATGGGGTCTTAGTAGCTTAATGTTAACTAAGTAGAGGTGATGCTAATGTTAAATCTGGTTAAAATATCTATAGAAGTTAGCTGATATAATTGTAATTAGGTCTTAGTAACAACATTTTAGTTTCAATAGAGCTGATGCTAATGCTAAAGCTTGTAATGTATCTGTAGATGTTTGCTAACATAATTCTATTAAGGCTTAAGTAGTGTAATTTTAACTAAATGGACGTAATGCTAATGTTAAAGCTGGTAATATAGCTGTAGAAGTGCGCTAACGTCATTTTAATGAGGCCTTAGTAGCGTAACGTTAGTTTCAATGGAGGTGATGCTAATGCTAAAGCTTGTAATATCATTCTAGACGATCGCTAACATAATTCTAATAAGGCGGAGGTGATGCTAATGCTAAATCTAGTAATATAGCTGTAGAAGTTAGCTAACATAATTATATGGGGTCTTAGTAGCATAATGTTAACTAAATAGAGGTGATGCTAATGTTAAAGCTGGTAAAATATCTATAGAAGTTAGCTAATATAATTCTAATTAGGTCTTAGTAGCGAAAGTTTTGTTTCAACGGAGCTGATGCTAATGCTCAAGCTTGTAATATATCTGTAGATGTTTGCTAACATAATTCTATTAAGGCTTAAGTAGTGTAATGTTAACTAAATGGAGGTGATGCTAATGTTAAAGCTAGTAATGTATTTGTAGAAGTTAGCTAACATGATTCGAATGAGTCCTTAGCAAATTGTTAACTAAATGAAGCTGATGCTAATGCCAAAGCTAGTAATGCATCTGTAGAAGTTAGCTAACATCATTTTAATGAGGCCTTAGTGGCGTAACTGTCACGGCGCACGCGCAATCCCGCATGTCATCTGCTAGAAGCGCGCCGGGACACGCCCCTGCTCGCTCTTCCCGCATCGCGGCCACGCGCCTGCAAAACTGCAGGCAATCACCAATCAGCGCACGTGGGTCTGATGAGGACAGACAGCATGAAGACCAGCGGACCCGAAGATCCAGTGCCAGAACGTAGTTCACTCTTCATAGTAAGCATCCCGTCTCTTGCTTCCCTCTGCGTACTTGCTCTCTCTGTGCCTTCCCTGCGCACGTGTCTTATGTCCTCTGTGCTCCCCGCAGTGTTCCCTCTGTTTCCCGTGATCGAGTTGTGTGCCTCGACTTCCCTCTGGATTCCGGACTGCCTCCCTTGGTCCTCGACCCCTGCTTGGACACGGACCTCGTTGCCTCTCTCCAGCCCCCGACCACTTGCTTGCCCACGGACTGCCTTCTCGCCTTGCCCCTCTGGTCTGACGAAGGACTCATCCAACACGCTCTTACAACAAACTCTGGTAACATTTACATTGTTAGTTCTACACATCGTCTTGCACCATTCACGTTTAGTAGCATACACACCCCAACACATCATCAGCATCAAGTTCAATAAACCTATTAATGCTAAAGCTTGTAATATAGACCTATGGCTCTAGAGCCAGATGTGGCTCTTTTGATGACTGCATTTGGCTCTCAGATAAATCTTAGCTGACATTGCTTAACACGATAAGTAATGAATAATTCCGCTTGAAATCCTATTCTTAAAAATAACGTTCAAAATATAAAATATTCTCATGCATTTTAATCCATCCATCCGTTTTCTACCGCACCTGTTCAGGAAGTCGCATTAATGGTAAGAAGTACTTTATTTATTTTTGGTTAGCTTCAGAATAACAATGTTATTAAAAAGAATAAGAGACTTATTATACTCTAAAAATGTTGGTCTTACTTAAAAATGCAGGCATTTAGTTGTATTCAGTGTTAAAAAATATTATATGGCTCTCACGGAAATACATTTTACAATATTTGGCTTTCATGGCTCTCTCAGCCAAAAAGGTTCCCGACCCCTGCTCTAGACCAGTGTTTTTCAACCACTGTGCCACGGCACATTGGTGTGCCGTGAGATATTTTCTGCTGTGCCGTGGGAAACTATGTAACTTCACCTAATTGGTCCCAAAAATATTTTTTGCAAATAAATAATTATAATCTGCAAATACTGTGCCGTTCCATAGTGTGTGTGCTGTGTATAGCTCGGCTGGGTAACCACGTAATACTCTTCCATGTCAGTAGGAGGCAGCAGGTAGTAAATTGCTCTGTAAAAGTCGTAATGTGTCGGGTGAGACAAGGATGGTTTGTTGTGATCCCAATATGCGGACGACAGCGGGAGGCAGCGTGCAGGTAAAAAGGTATGTAATGCTTAAACCAAAAATGAACAAAAGGGAAAGAAAAAGGCAATGAAGCATAGGGATGGCTATGCAAAACGAAAGTAAAACTGTCAGGTTCAAACACTGATGACATCTATTAAATAGACCAGAAGCAAGGAATCATGCAGAGACAGAGTTAAATTTTGCTAAATTGAGGAGAGACGTTATTTGGGCTGTACTCTAGTTACAGATCCAAACTACGTTCTAAAGTTCAGCCCACGTGCATTTGTATTTATTTGGGAGGTCCCTGGTTACATCACTGAAGCTGCTGCTGAAGGAGGTGGGGTAATTTCAGCAGCCCCAGTTAGACACAATAAATGACTATCAAGAAATGCAAATGTGCTGATACTCGTGATATCGCCCTGTCTCTGCTCTGTCTGCGTCACGGCACTCGATGTTCGGCCTCGGTAGTCGGCAGGCCGATTCTGGAAACAAACGCTGATACGAGACTGGCTTTGCACAGATAGAAAAAGTACAACGTCAGCACAATTGATAATAACTATAGCAACTAGGGATGTCCGATAATGGCTTTTTGCCAATATCCGATATTCCGATATTGTCCAACTCTTTAATTACCGATATCGATATCAACCGATACCGATATCAACCAATACTGATATATACAGTCGTGGAATTAACACATTATTATGCCTAATTTGGACAACCAGTTATGGTGAAGATAAGGTCCTTTTTTTAAATATTAATAAAATAAAATAAGATAAATAAATTAAACATTTTCTTGAATAAAAAAGAAAGTACAAAATATAAATATAAAAACAGTTACATAGAAACTAGTAATTAATGAAAATGAGTAAAATTAAATGTTAAAGGTTAGTACTATTAGTGGACCAGCAGCACGCACAATCATGTGTGCTTACGGACTGTATCCCTTGCAGACTGTATTGATATATATTGATATATAATGTAGGAACCAGAATATTAATAACAGAAAGAAACAACCCTTTTGTGTGAATGAGTGTAAATGGGAGAGGGAGGTTTTTTGGGTTGGTGCACTACACTGTAAGTTGGTGCACTACACTGTAAGTGTATCTTGTGTTTTTTATGTTGGTTTAATTAAAAAAAAAAAAAACGATACCAATAATAATAAAAACGATACCGATAATTTCCAATATTACATTTTAAAGCATTTATCAGCCGACATCTCTAATAGCAACGGCCCTTAAGCATAAGAGTTGTGTTATAATATACACATAATTATTCTAACAAAAACTGAACTGGCTACAAAGTAAACAGAAACAGAATGCAGGACGACAGCAAAAACTTACGGCGTCCACAAAGTACATCCGTACATGACATGACAAGCAACAATGTCCACACAAAGAAGGATAGCAACAACTTAAATAGTCTTGCTTGCTAACACAAAGCAGGTGCGGGGAATAGCGCTCAAAGGAAGACATGAAACTGCTAAAAAAAAACAAGAAGGGCCACCAAAATAACAGCGCAAGACAAGTACTCAAGCACTATACACAGGAAAACACCAACAAACTAAAAATAAGGCACGGCGACCTGGTGGAGTTTCCTTTTTTAACGTTTTCTGCTGGTGTTGTGCCTGCGTATTTTTTTAATGAAAAAAATGTGACTTGCCTCAAAAAAATTTTAAAAACACTGCTCTAGACCTAATTCTAAAAATAGCGCAATGTTAAGTCAATGGAGGTGATGCTAATGCTAAAACTAAAAACGCAGAAGATACTACTGGGGCCTCAGTAATAAAGTCTGATGCTTTAGTAACATAGGCTTGACTCAAAAAAAAAAAATGCATGGCTAATTGTCACTGAGGCCTCAGTAGCATAAGACTAATTATTGGCCTCCAATAAAACGGAATATATATATTCAGAAAACAGTACTGAGTTTTACTAAGATACAGCAATTTTTAAAGTACCGTATTTTTCGGACTTTAAGTCGCAGTTTTTTTCATAGTTTGGCCGGGGGTGCGACTTATACTCAGGAGCGACTTATGTGTGAAATTATTAACGCATTACCGTAAAATATCAAATAATATTATTTAGCTCATTCACGTAAGAGACTAGAAGTATAAGATTTCATGGGATTTAGCGATTAGGAGTGACAGATTGTTTGGTAAACGTATAGCATGTTCTATATGTTATAGTTATTTGAATGACTCTTACCATAATATGTTACGTTAACATACCAGGCACATTCTCAGTTGGTTATTTATGCCTCATATAACGTACACTTATTCAGCCTGTTGTTCACTATTCTTTATTTATTTTAAATTGCCTTTCAAATGTCTATTCTTGGTGTTGGGTTTTATCAAATAAATTTCCCACAAAAATGCGACTTATACTCCAGTGCGACTTATATATGTTTTTTTCCTTCTTTATTATGTATTTTCAGCCAGTGCGACTTATACTCCGGAGCGACTTATACTCCAAAAAATACGGTAGTCTTTAGCTTGAACTGTCCCGATGGCCCCTCCCTGTTGCACAGCCCATGCTTTAGTGTCCATGTCATCGCCCCATGGATGCGTCACACCTGCGCTGACTCCCTCCTGCATCCTCCTTCACACAGGCAGGTTACAAAATGATCAGCGCTGGGATTTGCTGGGTTAAGGACGCTTAAAGCAGGGCTTTTATTAGCATGACGTCACATTAATTAGCTGCCACTTTGATCCTTTCAGCCTCTAAGCCTCAGTGCGTCCTGGGACACCGTCAGTGACTCTTTAGGGAGCGCGCAGGAGGATGCACTCAGCCCTGTAGGACGCTTTATTTTCGTCAAACTTCCCTCTGCGAGTGATGCTCCTGTAGGAAGACGCTTGCAAGAGTTGCAAAATGGCCGATAAAGACAGCGTGGAGAAGTATCTGGAGAACAACCCGCAGTTCGCCAAAGAGTACTTCGACAAGAAGCTGCGGGCGGAAGCCTTGTCAGCCGCTTTCTCCGCCGCCGTCCAGGTGACGGACACCGCCTCCTTCAAGGATGTCAACTCGGTGCAAGAGGCCGCCATCGTCTTCGAGCTGGTGCAGGAGATGGAGAAGCAGGGCCCGGTGGAGGAGTCCATCCACAAGGTGCTGCAGAGGCTGGCCCTCATCCTGCAAGCCGACAGGGTCAGCTTTTACCTGTGCCGCTCCAGGAACGGCACGCCCGAGCTCGCCAGTTGCCTCTTCGACGTGAACCCGACGTCCAAATACGAGGCCAACTTGGTCCACCCCCAGACTGAGATTGTGATCCCCCTGGAGATGGGCATTGTCGGATTCACTGCAAATACCAAAAAGCCCCAAAATGTCCCCGATGTGTCTCAGGTGAGAAGTGATGCTCCAATGTTATTATTGTTACCTCAGACAAGGACGTATTTTTAGTCTAAATACCTTTATTGTAGAGATGCCGATAAATGCGTTAAAATATCGGGAATTATCGGTATCGGTTTTTTATTATCGGTATAATTTTTTGTTTTGCTTTTTTGTCTTTTAATTAAATCAACATAAAAAACACAAGATACACTTACAATTAGTGCACTCATTCACACAAAAGGGTTGTTTCTTTCTGTTATTAATATTCTGGTTCCTACATTATATGTCAATATATATCAATACAGTCTGCAAGGGATACAGTCCGTATGCACACATGATTGTGCGTGCTTTTGGTCCACTAATAGTACTAACCTTTAACAGTTAATTTGACTAATTTACATTAATTACTAGTTTCTATGTAACTGTTTTTATATTTTTTTACATTCTTTTGTAATCAAGAAAATGTTTTTAATTTATTTATCTTATTTTATTTATTTATTTATTTTTTAAGTACCTTATCTTCACCATACCTGGTTGTCCAAATTAGGCATAATAATGTGTTAATTCCACGACTGTATATATCGGTTGATATCGGTATCGGTAATTAAAGAGTTGGACAATATCGGAATATCGGATATCGGCAAAAAGCCATTATCGGACATCCCTACTTTATTGTGATATAATGTAGTGGATGGAATATTGTCACACATTATCGACAATTTACTTGGTATCACAACACTCTCAGTGTGGTAATACTATTGGTATCATGATACTGTTGGTATGAATTAATCAATAGGTTCATTGTTGTTACCTCCAGCAAGTAGTTTCTATCTGGGACAAAATATTCATATCATTATATTGTCGATGCTCTGAAAAAATCCTATGTGATCCTCTGTATTTATCCCAATATATTGATTTGTTATGATAATAATGATGATAATAATAAAAAGATGTGGTGCATTTGCAAACACCTAAATTATACACAAAGCAAACTATAACCTGCTACCCAAGAATGTACAACAATTCTTCTCAACAAAAGAGGAGAATCTCATTTAAAACATTTGTATGCTCGTACAACACTTAAAACCTTTAGTATATCAGTATGTGGAATTAAATTATGGAACGGATTAAGCAAAGAAATCAAACAAAGCACCAATATGATTCACTTTAAGAGAATGTTCAAACTACAAGTGTTCACAAAGTACATAGAACAAGAATTATGATGAACATCTTGAACCCTTTTTTTCCCCCTTTTTTATTTTTTATTTTTTTTATTGAGACAAAGATTATTTATGTATTTAATATTTGTATGCTTACTATGATATATTATTTATTTATTATTTATTTGTTCACTGTTCTGTTACAGAGAACAGGGAAATTGGATAAAATTGCAATGGTATGAAAAGGGGTAGGATTAAATAAGCTCTGCTTCTTTCTACTCCTTTTCGGACATGCTGTAATGATACAAATGGAATTGTGTGATGCATTACATTGTATAGTATGCATGTTCGAAATAAACTGAAACTGAATCTGAATAATAACAATAATTGTATTTCTAGAGATATTTTCAAAAACTCAGAGATGCTTTACAGGGTAGAAAAACAGTCTATAAAATAATGTATACAACAGTAAAAAACAAAAAAAACAAAAGATAAACGATCAGTATCAGACTATTGGTATCTTGATACTGGTACTGATCCACTGGTTATAACTACTGCAAACTGTAAGATAGCCACCCTTTAAAAGTTAAAGCTCTTGTATCTGATCTGACTTGATTATGTGCGTGTTTTTAGATAAATATGTTGTATTGATATAAATGGGTGAAATATAATGTGGTTGTCAGTATTTCTTATTATACGATAGCTCCATCCTGATACTCTTAATATCACAAGTGTGATACCAGAACTAATTGCAGACAGTGAGATAATAACCCAAGGAACATCGCTTTCAATTTTAATGATTATCTCATTTATACTCTCAATAAAATGACTAATGGATCAAAAGGATGTTTAATAAGCCTTGGTGGAGGTATATTCTTGGAGCTCTTGTATTGAATCTGATTGTGCAAGTGTACCTAATGAAGAGTGTGTTTGTGTCGCTAATGCTCTTAAACGGGATATAAAGAGGCAGCTTGCCTCTAAAAGCGTCCTCAAATCGTTTAATTTATTTATTTACCCAAACAATATGGAAGCTCAATTTGTAATGAATAAAGCAGCAAAGAGGGATTACTACCCCCGTGCTATCATTTATTATTATTTGAATTTGACAATCAGAAGCACTCGAATGTAAAAAAAAATAATAATTAAAGACTGCTATCTCATTGTTCGTGTTGACTGTCATCAAGTTTGAACACAGACAAAACAAACTATTCAGTGTTTGTTTACGTAAAACAAAAAAAAATAACACTCCAGACAATATTCATTTCAGAGCAGAAATAAATCTGCCGTGGTGAATGTGAACGGGGTTGCTGTTAATTAAACCACACAGGATTAAATGGACGACGTGTGTGTGTGTGTGTGTGTAAACTGGGTGTTCTCCCTCTGCAGAATAAAAAGTTCTGCGACTTTGTGGACAAGCAGACGGGCTACAAGACCAAATGCATGCTCACCTTCCCGCTGGTGGCCGACAAAGAGTGCCTTGGGGTCGTCACGGCGCTCAACAAGATCGGTGCGGCTCACTTCACCCCGGAAGATGAAGCGGTAAAGCTGCGTACACCACCTAAACATTGTGTTTGGTGGGTAATTCCTCTGGACGTTTTAGAACGTTGGAAAACAGTCCGGAGTCACACACTGCTGTGGGACGGCAACAGGACTCGCTGCAAGTCTGGCGGTTGTGTTGATCATGGCAGGATGAAGAGTTGGATTGAGGTTGAGGTTAAGACGCCATAGTTTCTGATAAGCACTACTCTGTGGGGCGACCATGGATGATGGAATCCCAGATCGTGGCGGTATGGGATCACTACTAGTTGCTGAAATGCATCTTGATATACATCACTGGCTTTAATTATGATGAGGCTTGCTTGTCCAGTGATAAAGATGGCGCCCCACAACCAACGTTCCCTCTAAGGTGCGCGCCTTTGCAATTGCGCACTGCTCAAGCGTCCTCTGCGCACGGCAAGTCTATGCCACGCACAAAATCAAATAAAAAAATAAGCGCATAACAATTTTCGACACACGGACACGACAGAGAAAACAGTTTTCGTCATCATTGTTCAAATATTGTAACGTCTGTCGAGACGCTTTGAGGACATGAATTCCATCGATCACTTTACTGAGCAAAACTCTTTATTGTCGGCCATAAACACATCACCAAAACATTAGTAAAAAAAATGATATCTAGCAAAAGTGGTCATTTTCTGCAGTACAAACCAGACCAAAAGCAACTTTGTTATATCAACAGCAGCCGCTCGCTCTTTCTCACTTGCGCCAACACATGCACATATGGCACTTAGCCAGTGATGCGTCACACAAAAAGACGGACAACTCCAACACCACACACAAAGTGTAATTCCAGGTCGTTACACTATGATTTACCAATCAAATGCTTATTCTAGTGTCATTTATTAGGAATCTTAATTTATAAATATTAATCATGAAATGCTGTTACTATATTAAATAAATACTAATAAAAATATATTTTTTACAAACAGGAAGTTGCAGGAATGTACACATGATCCCCTACTTACATCTCATTGTGCATCATGTGAATGTTTTAATGGGAACTAAATGCAATGTCTGAAAGGGGTACAAATGATTTCCAAAGCAAGACCTCCACCCAGACAAACAATACAAGTACACAGTTAATGAAAAACAATATTTTTTGTTATTGTTATTGTAAGTGGACCTAAACACTTATATTAGAAATGGAATCTCATGGAAATGACTCCTGTCATTTGATTATAATAATAAGAGAATGTTGTCTGTCTATCTGAGTTGGCCCTGCGATGAGGTGGAGACTTGTCCAGGGTGTACACCACCTTCCGTCCGAATGCAGCTGAGATAGGCTTCAGCACCCCCCGTGACCCCGAAAGGGACAAGCGGTAGAAAATTAATGGATGGATGGAGATTAAGCTTCTTATTTAGTCAGGTTTGGAACAGGTGTGTTGCTGGTGTAGCCACAGTGTGCACGTCTGATGTTGCTCACATGGGCTCCACTGAATGCTCACGGAGTTTTTGCGTTTGCTCACACACATGAAAAATTAGAGGGAACCTTGCCCACAACGTTGGGGAACAACAGAGTACATAGGAACTAAATTGGCAGTGAAGATTTGACCCGTGTTGCTTTTAGAAATAGGGCATCGTCAAGAAACAGAGACATTATCTACCAAATGTTTTGTTTCTTAGTTTTCAGTGTCATCCCTAATCCGTCTGTCGTTGTCCTCAGCTCTTCCACAAGTACATGACCTTTGCTCAAGTCATCGCCCTGCAGCATCACACCAACTACATGTTCAACGTGGAGTCCAGAAGGAGTCAGGTACTGTAAACACACTGCTATTCAACTGGTGGCACTAGGGCCAAATCTGGCTGGGGAATGAACCCATACCCGCACCCGAGTTGAGTTCAAAAACATTTGTGTAGCAAATTCCTAAAAACACTAACGTGTCTCTGTTGTATAGAGGAACTTGGACCACTGTAAACACATTGGCAGGTCCTTGCAATGACATTTTAAAATTGTTAGCAAACATACACTATATTGCCAAAAGTATTTGGCCACCCATCCAAATGATCAGAATCAGATGACAGAGTCAGATGGGGATGAACTTGACTGGCCTGCACGGAGTCCTGACCTGAACCCAATAGAACACCTTTGGGATGAATTAGAACGAAGACTGAGAGCCGGGCCTTCTCGACCAACATCAGTCTTCCAATGCGCTTTTGGAAGAATGGTTGAAAATTCCTATAAACACACTCCACAACCTTGTGGACAGTCTTCCCAGAAGAGTTGAAGCTGTAATAGCTGGACCGACATCATATTGAACCCTATGGGTTAGGAATGGGATGGCACTTCAAGTTCATATCAGGTGGCCGAATACTTTTGGCAATATAATGTAGAACACTGGGGTCTAGACTTGTGACTTACATAACTTGGGCGTTCCTCTAGGCTCCCTTCTAAGTCCTCTCCTTTTTGGAAGTTACTCATACCAGTGGTGTTCCTCAAGGTTCCATTTTAGGCATACTTGCCAACCCTCCCGAATTTTCCGGGAGACTCCCGAAATTCAGCGCCTCTCCCGAAAACCTCCCGGGACAAATATTCTCCCGAAAATCTCCCGATTTTCAGCCGGAGCTGGAAGCCACGCCCCCTCCAGCTCCATGCGGACCTGAGTGAGGACAGCCTTTTTTCATGACGGGAGGACAACAGGGTGACAAGAACTAAATCATCCAGACTAGAGATACAGTAAATTGTATTATTTTGTTTATTTTACCTAAAAATATATATATTTATTAATTCAAAAAAAACAAAAACTAAATAAATTTTTAATTTTTTTTATTTTGCTAAAAACATCAAAATTAATTGTATTTTTGTTTGTATTTTTTCGTGACTCCTTATTACATCCAGCCATAGAATTATACATTAAAATAAACATATTTGAAATAATTGATTTTAAATTATCATAATAATTCATTTAAAATGACCATATTTAATTATTAAAATAATTGCTTGTTTATCAACAACTTTAGCATTTTATTCATTACATTTTGAAACTCTCAGAAGCCAAGTTATGTTATATTCCTTAATATCTATTTATGCAAGTTTGAAGTATCAATTATCTAAACACAGTTTTGTTTGCATATTTTCAGGATATATATATATATATATATATATATATATATATATATATATATATATATATATATATATATATATATATATATATATATGTATATATGTATGTATGTATGTATGTGTATGAAATACTTGACTTGGTGAATTCTAGCTGTCAATATACTCCTCCCCTCTTAACCACGCCCCCAACCACGCCCTGCCCCACCCCCGACCACGCCCCGCCCCCGACCACGCCCCCACCTCCCGAAATCGGAGGTCTCAAGGTTGGCAAGTATGATTTTAGGTCCTCTTTTTTTCATCATTTGGGCTATTCAACGGGCTGCTCGAGGGTTCAGTTCAAAAAAGTTGTGAGAGACTCCCATTTTTTCAAGCAGATTCAAAAAAACACTAGAGATTCAGAATCAGAATCAGAATCAGAAGAGTTTTTATTACCATTGTTTGAGAACGGGTTCACAAACTAGGAATTTTACTTGGTGCAATCTTGCAACATATAACACATATAACACAGAATAGAATAACAAGAGCTGTAACTGAGCTATATATATATATATATTGTTCATATGCCTGATGGCCGAGGGGAAAAAACTGTTCAGGTGGCGGGAGGTGTGGGTCTGGATGGACCGTAGTCTCCTGTATGAGGGGAGAGGGGAGAATAGTTTGTGTCCAGGGTGAGAAGAGTCAGCTGTGATCAGACCCACACGCCTCCTGGTCCTGGAGGAGTGTTGTCATAAAGACGATCTTTGTCTGGCTTTTTGGCAGACGGTCCTCAAAAACAGCAGGGTGCTCCCGTAACTCTGACAAAATGAATCGACCTAAATTCAATGTCTACTGTAGGTTCTCCGAAATGTTAAAAATAGGAATAATGTAATAGTGAGGGGAGAGGTCGAACCCCCTGGGCCCTCATATAATTGCGTGGACTAAAAAAGACTTATGTTCAAATCCAGAAAACTGCGTACGCAAGAACAAATTCAGATGTATTACAGTGTGCAGATCCATGCACAGGCACACACTTTCTGGTAATCAACCAGGAATTGATCCCTGACTTCTGCTTGGATAGGCACGCCCCCTTATATATATATATATATGCAAATTCAGTGGCAGGCTGTGCATTTCTCACCTAGGCCTTCAGTGATGTCCTACTTGGTCCTACAGTGTACAACATTTTTCGGCGCATTTAACATTCAATAAACCCGCTTCAGCAAAAACTGTCAAAAATAAAATAATTGTATAAAACAAATGAAACGGCGTGGCGCAGTGGGAGAATGGCCGTGCGCGACCCGAGGGTACCTGGTTCAATCCCCACCTAGTACCAACCTCGTCATGTCCGTTGTGTCCTGAGCAAGACACTTCACCCTTGCTCCTGATGGGTGCTGGTTAGCGCCTTGCATGGCAGCTCCCTCCATCAGTGTGTGAATGTGTGTGTGAATGGGTAAATGTGGAAGTAGTGTCAAAGCGCTTTGAGTACCTTGAAGGTAGAAAAGCGCTATACAAGTACAACCCATTTATCATTTATTTATTTAAACATGAAAAAAAATAAATACTCCCAATTTGTAGAACCCATCCGACGCCGTCAAAACCAGTCGTAGTCCTTTGATTTGTGGGAAGGTGGCGGGCAAACCATTTCTCCACTGGTGTTGTGCCAAAATGTGATTGCCTGCCAAAAACGTATTTCCTTCGCGGGAGCGCGCACCACTCGCTAAACCTGCATTGCTTAGCTTCGTCTGTCCACAACGGATTACTAGGTGTAAGACAGACACTTTATCTTCATGGTTATTGTACCGGTGAGTATTCTGTGGCTTTCTATGGCTCGTACGGTTCTGGTGCCACTTCCTGTTTTCCCAACTTGTGATTGAATACTCACTTGGGACTCCCAAGTAAGTATGGAATCACAGCCTTAGGCCAGCTATAAGGCCTTACTAACAACAACTCGTGATCTGATTGGCTATCGCAAGTGTCTATCAGCTCTATGTGTCCGTTCACTTACACCGCATTGTTGATTCTGAAGGCTCCAGGCAGATTTGGTACAGCATGGCAACATCAGCTAGCTGAATTCTGATTGGATATAAACTCTCAACTAAAAATGACAGCATTGGAAGGAGCATAATATGACATGGAGACAATATGAATACTTTTAGATATTTAGGGAAAGTAAATAAAAATCAGCCATCTACTTTCCAGGTGAGATGCATGATTTATGATCTACAATAAACTTACAGGGAGCAGGGAAGCGAGGAAGCAGCAGACCATTCGATGATGTAAACATAGGGACAAATGGAAGTGATTACGTCGCCGCTATACATTTTTTCGTCTGCGTAAGCGTTTATAATAACAATATCACTAATACTTGGTTAATATTCAAGTCACGAAATGTAAATGGAGTATGTAAATTTATTTAATATTTAGAATGCATTTAAAAAAAATATTTCATAATGATTGTGAACGATAGGCAAAATTCCAAAATAAATGCATCCATCCATCCATCCATTTTCTACCGCTTATTCCCTTTTGGGGTCGCGGGGGGCGCTGGAGCCTATCTCAGCTACAATCGGGCGGAAGGCGGGGTACACCCTGGACAAGTCGCCACCTCATCGCAGGGCCAACACAGATAGACAGACAACATTCACACTCACATCCACACACTAGGGCCAATTTAGTGTTGCCAATCAACCTATCCCCAGGTGCATGTCTTTGGAGGTGGGAGGAAGCCGGAGTACCCGGAGGGAACCCACGCAGTCACGGGGAGAACATGCAAACTCCACACAGAAAGATCCCGAGCCCGGGATTGAACCCAAGACTACTCAGGACCTTCGTATTGTGAGGCAGATGCACTAACCCCTCTGCCACCGTGAAGCCCTTAATAAATGCAGTTCCCCTTTAATACCTGAGGCCCCAGGTCCTTAGTTTTCTGGAAATGTGGCCTCAAAACAATTTAGTTGAAGTAGACCCTCCATCCATCCATTTTCTACCGCCTGCTTCAAAAATATTTGTGGCTTTTTTTTAAGTTAAATTCTAAATTGCTCTGTCCTAAGGTCCTTCTTTGGTCCGCTAGTAAAGTTTTTGAAGAGTTGACGGACATCGAGAGACAGTTCCACAAAGCTCTCTACACCGTGAGGACATACCTGCTGTGTGAAAGATACTCGGTGGGCCTCTTGGACATGACCAAGGAGAAGGTCAGTCTTAAAGAAGAACCCATGGACTACAAATATGGTGCTTTAAGTAATCTCTCATACTACCTTGTTAGGAATTCTATGACGAATGGCCGGTGAAACTTGGAGACGTGGAACCTTATAAAGGACCTAAAACGCCAGATGGAAGGGTAATAAAGTGCTCTTAAAGACTATCTTTGCTGCATTTGGTCCACAGGTTCTTACGTTCACCTTTTTCAAAATGCAGGAAATCATCTTTTATAAGATAATCGACTACCTCCTGGAGGGCAAAGAGGAAATCAAAGTCATACCGTGAGTGGAATCACTAAAAATTCCACCCTGCACAATACAACGTCCCTCAGCGGAGTCCAAATCTGATTATTATGGTTGTTTTACTTGTCTTTCAGTGGTCCTCCAGCAGATCATTGGGCTCTGGTTAGCGGACTACCCACCTACGTGGCAGAGAACGGCTTTGTAGGTCCCACACACAAAGACAACAATGATATAGAAGTAGAGATAGTATTGCGTTAAAGACTGTAACTGCTCAAATGATATTACAATATATATTCAATTACCTTGCAAAGAAAACAGGGTGTTTAAATTAAAACCAGGCCAATATTGTAAAGAGCTTATCATTTTCAGTATGTATCCTGCTGTGGACATTTCGGTTTTCCACTAACGGTGTGGTTAGACATGAGGGCAAATACATTAGAGCTGCCTCTAAAGTTCACACTGAAAGTGACAAGTTAGCCTGAAAGCCAAAAAACCTTTAAGAGGTATCTAAAATGTAGGGCAAAACACGTTCATTTATAGAGCACAATTCGTACACAACGCAATTCAGAGTGCTTTACAGAAAATTACAAAAGGGGAAAAATTAAAATTAAATAATCATAAGACTATTCAAAATGTATGTTAAAATCATAAACATCATCATAAAAACAATCATTATTCAAACTAAAATCAAAGAGTGTGGAAACAATACTTAGAGTTGTCATATGCAGAACTGAATCAAAGTGTCAAAGTGAATCAATGTTTTAATTGACCCTAATGAACTATGACTAATGACCGCTCCCCCCAAAATAATTAAAAACAGGGTGTGCCCTGCCTTCTGCCCGAAAGCAGCTGGGATAGGCTCCGGGGGACCCAAACTCAAAACAACACTTTTTCAAATCAACACCCCACATTTGAATGAATTTGAATCAACTTAATTAGTGCTTCCCAATAGAAAAAACAGCTATATTTTAACATGCAACATGTCTTTTTAAAAGATTATTATTAGTTCAAAAATACTGTAAAAAAACAATACAATAAAATGTATTACAAACTAATACAGTAGTTTTTGTAATTAATTAATAATAATGTACAGTATTTACTAGAGATGTCCAATAATATCGGCCGATTAATGCGTTAAAATGTCATATCGGGAAAGATCGGTATCGGAAATTATCGGTATCGGGTTTTTTTTATTATCGGTATCGGTATCGGGTTTTTTTTGTTGTTTTTTTGTTTTTGTTTTTTTAATTAAATCAACATTAAAAACACAAGATACACTTACCGGTACTATTAGTGCACCAACCCAAAAAACCTTCCTCCCCCAACTCATTCACACAAAAGGGTTGTTTCTTTCTGTTATTAATATTCTGGTTCCTACATTATATATCAATATATATCAATACAGTCTGCAGGGATACAGTCCGTAAGCACACATGATTGTGCGTGCTGCTGGTCCACTAATAGTACTAACCTTTAACAGTTAATTTGACTAATTTTCATTAATTACTAGTTTCTATGTAACTGTTTTTATATTGTTTTACTTTCTTTTTTATTCAAGAAAATGTTTTTAATTTATTTATCTTATTTTATTTTATAATTTTTTTTTAAAAGTACCATATCTTCACCATACCTGGTTGTCCAAATTAGGCATAATAATGTGTTAATTCCACGACTGTATATATCGGTTGATATCGGTATCGGTTAATATCGGTATTGGTAATTAAAGAGTTGGACAATATCGGAATATCGGATATCGGCAAAAAGCCATTATCGGACATCCCTAGTATTTACCTTAGAGAGTAAACTTTTACGGTATTTTCCTTTTCCGTCAAACACACCATCAGTAGCTTCTCCATATTTCTATGGCTAAATGTGTGTTGTTTAGATATAATTTTAACATTCTTGGTCGCCGTTAAGACTCATTCTGCTTCAGTATGGTGCAGACTAGCTGTGTCATGTTCTAATTGCCAAGTTAGCTACACACTCGGTGATGTTTTTGATGATTTCAATTTATTTAACTTTAATGTTTTGGAGCGGATGAGAAAGAAGTAAGGAGAACTTGGACATTAGTTAACTACATTTATGCCCTTCCATTGTGTAAAACAAATCACTTTTCCAAATCATTCGTCCCTTCTGCACTCAGATTCTTAAACTTTTACATTTTTCAGAGTGTTGTATTGTACTGTTGATGTATTTATTGACTATTTATTTAGTGTGTGCCATGTGTAGGCTTTGTGAACCACGACAACCTGCTGCTCAAAATGAATTGCCCCTTGAGGGATTAATTAAATTGTTTGAATTGAATTGAAAATAGCTAATTGTTGACCAAAGTACGCCAAGTGTAACATGCATGCATTTCACATAAACAGCTGAGTATCAACATTTTAAAGCACATGCGGAGGTAAATAAAGTTGCTGGATGCTGGTCTCTAATAGTATTTCAAGTGAAGCTACTGCCATCTTGTCCTTTGCCCCCATTTGCCTTGCTTTTGTAAACACCCGTTAACTATTGGAGACTCAGCGTTATTTGGAGCATTTCACGAACAATGCAACTGTTAGTAATCTGTATAAAATTAACTTTAATCAAATGAAATGAGGTAAAAGAAAAAGTGGTGTCTTTTTTTTTTTTTGCAGATTTGTAACATGATGAACGTGGCTGCAGATGACTTCTTCACTTTTCAGGTCAGTGTTTTTTTAGTTTTTTTATATACATATACTGAAAACAGTAAAATTCCAAAGAGGTCCAAATAGACCGATCACTGGGATGTTCCAAAGTGTACAGAGAACATGCAATCTTTCAATCAATTCTTCTATTATGTTATATTAACTTTAATGTTAAACCAAAATACCATCTGCCATCTCCCTACCAGAAAGAGGCAGTGGATGACACAGGTTTCGTCATCAAAAACTGTCTGTCGCTGCCCATCGTCAACAAGAAAGAAGAAATTGTGGGCATCGCCACTTTCTTCAACAGGAAAGACGGCAAGCCCTTTGACGAATACGATGAGCAAATCACAGAGGTACGATCAAATCTATGCCAAACTGCAAAACTAATTTCTGATAAAAGTTTCCTCTGCCCTCAGAATAGACAATAAAGGGTAAATTAGTTCTGTCTATGCTAGGTAACAAAGACAAAGAGAGCACACTACGACATTTGTAATTCTCCGTTGGCATTAAATGACAATTTTTGCTGTTTGAGTCACAATGGAAGTCCCGTACCCTTGACTAAGAAAGGTACTTCACTGTGAAGTGCTAACTTAGAAACAAACAATGCGCTCCGCGTTACCTTTTTATTCAATGTTCACAGCTCTCTTGACGAAGAAGTGCAATCTCACAAATTAGAACATTAATTAGGAAAATATCCGTGTGAATTAAAAATGTCTGTGCGTCAAATCAGGTCTCTTTATTTATTCGAGGAAGAAAAGTACCTAAACAGATTTTCCACTTGTTTTCTCAGTGAGGTTAATTAACGAGGCAATTAGATGAGTTAGTGAAATATCCTCTCACATCCTTTTCCTTCATCTTCCTTCCGTTCCCTGAGCCTTCTTTTTCAAACTTATTTTGTACATCCGCTGTTCACGCCGCAGGCCCTGACCCAGTTCCTGGGCTGGTCCGTCCTCAACTGTGACACCTACGACAGGCTCAACCGTATGGAGTACAGGAAAGACATCGCCCAGGAGATGCTCATGTACCAGAGCAGGTGTACGACCGATGAACTACAGTCCATCTTGGTCAGGATTTCCTCTTACCGTGACCACACAGACCTTAGAAAAACTGAATACTGAACTATGTCTTTTTTGTTTCTATCTCTGTTGATACACAGAACACCAAGGAAAAGTTTGATAGTGAGCCCGAAGACTGTGACCAGAAAGACATGTACAAACTATTGGTAAGTTGGATTTTAAACGGATGGATGGAGACTGCAATTTTTCTCAGCCGTTTGTCAATGGAAATTACATGAATGCATGATAAATGGTATGAATGGTCGGATGGACTAATGGGGTTAGTAAGACAGGTAAATTGATTTCCACAGAGTAAAAGCAAACGTATTTGGAGAGAAAATAAGCTTGTTCTTAGTCTTGACTTTTTGTCTATGAAAATTAAATAGATGGATGAACAGGATAGAAAGATGGATCATTCCAATGAATAAAAGTAAGGGTAGATGAACTGGTTAAATGAGAGTTTCATAGTGTAATAGAAAAAAAAAATCTAGGTTTTCAAAAACCTTTCCCAGCAGGCACTGACTTTGAAACAACGTTGCAAAAATAGTTGTATTTGTAAACCGAGACAACGTCGGTGTCTAAAAACGGATAAATAGATCCCCGTTGTTGGTTGGAAAATGACCAAATTTCAATGGTCAAATCAACATCACAACCTGACACTCAATAAACGTTGTAAAAAAGCATGTTGTTTCAAAGTTGTATTTGTGTTGTAAAATATCGGTTGGAAAATGACCAAAATTCAATGGTCAAATCAACATCAGAACCCAGCATTGATTAGACGTTGTCAAAACGCATGTTGTTTCAACGTTAGGTTTGAGTTGCCCAATGTCAGGACATAATCCAACAAGTTCTCAATGTTTTTTTAATGTCTTGTGCCTGCTGGGTTCTTATTGCTGTCTATTGAAGTTGGACTGATAAATGGAAGGATGGATAAACTGACTGGTTAAATGATATTTCCATGAGATATATCAAGGAGATAAACAGATATGACTACACTCTGTTTTAGCTTTTTGTATTGAGACGGAAAAGGAGCTTGTTCTTAGTACAATTTTTGCCGAAAGAAATTGAATAGATGGATGGACAGATGGACGATTCCAATGACTAAAAGTGTAAGGTGGAGGATGGATGTATAGGTTGATGGAAGGGTAGGTGAACTGGTTAAATGACAGTTTCATAGTGTAATAGCAGAAATATCAAGGTTCTAAGAAACCTTTCTTATTGCTGTATGTTGAAGTTGGATGGACAGATAAATAAATGGATGAATGGATGGATAAATAGATTGGTTGATTGATATTTCCATGAGGTCTATCCAGAGGATAGACAGATATGACTACACTCATCCATCCATCCATTTTCTACCGCTTATTCCCTTTGGGGTCGCGGGGGGCGCTGGAGCCTATCTCAGCTACAATCGGGCGGAAGGCGGGGTACACCCTGGACAAGTCGCCACCTCATCGCAGGGCCAACACAGATAGACAGACAACATTCACACTCACATTCACACACTAGGGCCAATTTAGTGTTGCCAATCAACTTATCCCCAGGTGCATGTCTTTGGAAGTGGGAGGAAGCCGGAGTACCCGGAGGGAACCCACGCAGTCACGGGGAGAACATGCAAACTCCACACAGAAAGATCCCGAGCCCGGGATTGAACCCAAGACTACTCAGGACCTTCGTATTGTGAGGCAGATGCACTAACCCCTCTGCCACCGTGAAGCCCCTGACTACACTCAGTTTTAGCTTTTTGTATTGAGACAAAAAAGAAGCCTGTTCTTGGTCCACTTTTTTGTTTAAAGAAATTGAATAGATGGATGGACAAATGGAGGGAAATATGCATGTTTCCAATGGGTAAAAGACTAAGATGGATGATAGGTGGATGGAAGGGTAGGTGAACTGGTTAAATAACAGTTTCACAGTGCAATAGGAGAAATATCAAGGTTGTAAGAAACCTTTATTTTGCTGTCTATTGAAGTTAAATTTAAAGTTAAAGTACTAATGATTATCACACACACACTAGGTGTGGCAAAATTATTCTCGGCGTTTGACCCATAACCCTTGATCACCCCCTGGGAGGTGAGGGGAGCAGTGGGCAGCAGCGGTGGCCACGCTCGGGAATAATTCTTGGTATTTTAACCCCCAATTCCAATGATGCTGAGTGCCAAGCAGTTGGATGGATAAATGGAAAATGGATGGATGGATGGATAAATAGATTGGTTAACTGATATTTCCATGTGGTTTATCCAGAGGATAGACATATGAGACTACACTCAGTTTTAGCTTTTTGTATTGAGACGGAAAAGAAGCTTGTTCTTGGTCCACTTTTTTGTTTAAAGAAATGTAATAAATGCATGGACAAATGGATGGAAATATGGATGTTTCCAATGGGTAAAATACTAAGATGGATGATAGGTGGATGGAAGGGTAGGTGAACTGGTTAAATGACAGTTTCACAGCGTAATAGCAAAAATATCAAGGTTCTAAGAAACCTTCCTTTTGCTGTCTATTGAAGTTGGATGGACAAATGGATATATGGATGGATGAATGGATGGATAAATAGATTGGTTAACTGATATTTCCATGAGGTTTATCCAGAGGATATACATATAAGACTACACTCAGTTTTAGCTTTTTGTATTGAGACGGAAAAGAAGCTTGTTCTTGGTCCACTTTTTTGTCTAAAGAAATTGAATAGATGGATGGACAGATGGATGGAAAGATGGACGATTCCTATGGGTAAAAGACTAAGATAGATGATGGGTGGATGGAAGAGTAGGTGAACTGGTTAAATGACAGTTTCACATTGTAATAGCAGAACTATAAAGGTTCTAAGAAACCTTTATTTTGCTGTCTATTGAAGTTTGATGGATAAATGGATAGATAGATGGATTGGTTAACTGATATTTCCACTAGGTCTATCCAGAGGATAGCCATATAAGACTCCACTCAGTTTTAGCTTTATGTATTGAGACGGAAAAAAAGCTTGTTCTTGGTCCACTTTTTTGTCTACAGAAATGAAATAGATGGATGGAAAAATGGACTATTCCAATGGGTAAAAGACTAAGATGGATGTTAGGTGGATGGAAGGGTAGGTGAACTGGTTAAATGACAGTTTTACAGTTTAATAGCAGAAATATCAAGGTTCTAAGAAACCTTTCTTTTGCTGTCTATTGAAATTGGATGGATGATTGGATGGATAGATGGATGGATGGATAAATGGATTGGTTAACTGATAGTTCGAAAAGGTCTATCGAGAGGATGTACATATATGACTACATTCAGTTTTGGCTTTTTGTAGTAAGACGGAACAGAAGCTATTTCTTGCTCCACTTTTTGTCTTGGGAAATTGAATAGATGGATGTAAAGAAACAAATAGATTAGTAAAGGACAGTTCCATTGGGTAAAAGCAACACTGCGGAATAACGCGTTTTGTCTATGGATGTAGAGAAATTACAACAAAATTAAGTATTTGGTTGTAAAAAAAGTTCCATAGTGTACTATCAGAACTGTCAAGGGGGTAGTCTCTTGTCGATGGAAAATGAATGTATGGGAGAATGGATAGATGCATTAATAGACGGACTGTTAGATCAAGAGATGAACAGATTGACAGAAAGATAGCTGGATGAATGGATGGATTTTTAGGATTAAAGTTTCACAATGTAATAGCAAAACTGTTTAGGGGACAGATAAGAATGTGCTCTGTCACAGGTTTCTTTGGCATATAGATAAATAGATTCTAGGTAGATCGATTAACAATGGTTTGTATTACATATCTGACTGATTTATTTTTGAATTGTGCAGAGAGGAACGTGCCCGCCAGCCGACAACGTCAATGGCGAGAACTTGTACAACTTCGGCTTCAGCGATTTCCCCGTGTCCGAGTTCGACCTCATCAAAGCCGGCATTCGAATGTTCTTTGAACTCGGGGTGATTGAAAAGTTCAAAGTTCCAGCAGAGGTGAGGGTGGTCGCACAAACTTTCTGTTAAAGATTGGAAGATGAAATGTTTCTGTATGGGTCGATCATGTCCATCAACGTTACTCCGTCAGACGCTGACTCGCTGGATGTACACTGTGAGGAAGGGCTACCGGGCCATCACCTACCATAACTGGCGGCACGGCTTCAACGTGGGCCACACCATGTTCTGCCTGCTTCAGGTAGCAGAATTATGATTTATGCATTATTTACCCAGAATTGTAATTTAACACAACGTACAACAATAATGTACAACATTTAGTAGATTATTCCATTGCAATGAGTTAATGGTAATGCACATGCCTGCATTATGCCATTAGTATGTTGTATAGTAGCAGGCACAGGACATTGATACAACGTTGATTATACATACATGTCCTTTAAACTGACTATGAAACAATGTTGCAAAATAGTTGTATTTGTAAATTGAGACAACGTTGATGTCTAACGTTGGAGTCACGTTGTTGGTTGGGAAATGACTAAATTTTAATGGTCAAATCAACGTCACAACCTGACATTGATTAAACAAAAAGCATGTTGCTCAACTTCAGGACCTAATTCAACAATTTCTCAATGTCGTTTTTAATGTCTTGTGTCTTGTGTGTTGCTGCTGCTGCGTGCTTTGCACTAGTCCTTTTTTCCCATTCCACTTAAATAACCTTTTTACCTGCATGCCACTTTTTGTCTTTGCATCCTGGGGTCCCACCAATGGTGGTAGTCTGTACTAAAGGCAAATTTTGATCGACACCGTTAGGGATGTATCCTTTTACTAAGATTACTTAATTATTTGAAAAAGGCACCACAGAAAATCAGTTAAGGAATAGCAATAAAAACATTAAACATACTGTAAGATAAGTATTTTATACTGCTTTGTTATATGTAGTTTTGTTTGACCTTTTAAACAAGTTAGTATGTTAGTTTTCTGGGTTCAAAAGTAAGAGTATCACTCAAAACTGATCATTATTACCTTTAGGAAATGTTTGCATTAGACCAGGGGTTCTTAACCGTTTTTACCTAGGGGCTCAACTTTTCCATTACATATGGGCCCAGGGCCCACTCAAATAGTAACACTGAATTAGTTATCTTAATCTTGATTGTAATCTTATTTAATAATGATATCTAACCTACTTGGAGATTAACAAAATAAATTGTATTATAAAGGCTTAGGCCAGGCTGATTACAAACATAAATACTAATCAAATATACTGCATGGTATGGAGGTAAATTTGTGTCTTTATTACGAAAGCTTTACACTGAATTTATATACCAGAATTCTTTGCATTTGAATTTTGTGAACTGATTACCTCCATTGCGGGAGTCTCGCAACACCATACATATCAAGTCAGCTGTCAACCCGTCTGGCATTTGCTAAAGGAGGATCATCCAGGTATAAGAGTCCTCCTGGTTGGAAGGGTGGAGTCTGCAGCTGGGATAGGCTCCGCGCCCCCTTTTTTAAATAACATAAATTAATTAATCCAAATTTAGTTAAAATTTGAAAATTTGGATTAACTAAAATTGATTCATCGAAAAACCTAAATAAATTAATCCAAAATATAGTAAAGCTAAGTTTCACATCAACACTGACATTTTAAACACACAAATTTGCTCACAAATTTTTATTCAATGAAATAAAAAGTATTCAGTTCACAAAATGCAAACGCAAAAAACTTTTTAATAAAAAAGCTTTCCTAATAAAAAAATAAAAAAACCTCCAAAAAAGGTACCATACTAAAAAAAACGGATTAAAGATCATTTAAACTCTTTTGCACACTCTTGGAGTCAACATGTGCATAGTCATGTACATAGTGTCATGTACATAGTGTATATACCACCCCCCATTTTTTGTATATATTGTTTTTCAAATCACCTGACATGTATACTGTGTATATGTACATAATTTATCCATTTTTTAGCATAATTTTTTATATACATGTTACAGGTTATATATCTTTTATTATTGGATATATCAAATGTGATGAATACTTAATGGGCCACAATGGAAACAAGCCTTTTGGCTTTTTGTGCCATCCATTTGCCTTTTTAAAGCATTACATGGATTCAATTCTTTAAGATGTCAATAAACTTCTCAATCTTTTACCATGAATTGATTAACGTGGACCCCGACTTAAACAAGTTGAAAAACGTATTCGGGTGTTACCATTTAGTGGTCAATTGTACGGAATATGTACTGTACTGTGCAATCTACTAATACAAGTTTCAATCAATCAATAAATCAATCAAAACATACATTTACTTTGTGCTAAAAAAAACAAAAACCTAACTACTTTAATTTTTTTTTTTTCTTAACTAAAGTGTCATTAAAATTATAGTGCAAATTAAAACACAGCGCCACCACTTTAGTCATAACTTTTGCGCTTAAGAAACTTGACTTTAGCTGCGGACTTCTTCTGTTTGCTTGATGTTGTCATTACTGCCACGCGTGGTGGAAAAGTGTATTACAACCGAGTAACAGCTGAGAAACAGCAATTTTTTGGCGGCCCTCTAAGGTGCGCTCATGGCCCAACAATGGGCCCTATGGTTAAGAAACACTGCATTAGAGTGTGCGGGGGTACATAATGAAGCGTCCAGTGCGGTTATAGTAATGCACCTCTTCCCATGTGCAGACAGGGAAGCTGAGGAAGTACTATTCCGATCTGGATGCCTTTGCCATGGTAGCCGCCGCCTTCTGTCACGATATCGACCACAGAGGCACCAACAACCTCTACCAGACAAAGCAAGTCCAAACGCCACACTTCATGTGTGTGTTTGTGTGTAGTTGTTTTTTTTAATGGATTTTCAATTCTGCAGGAGTACGTCTCCTCTTGCCAAACTTCATGGCTCATCGATCATGGAGAGACACCACTTGGAGTACAGCAAGACCCTCATGGCCGAGGAGGTGTGATTGCGTTCGTTTAACTCCAAGGCCGTCCCTTTGTCCGTCCCTAATAATGCGACATGATCCTCCCTTGCAGAGCCTGAACATCTTCTGCAACCTTCAGAAGCGGCAGTTTGAGACCGTGCAGCACCTGTTTGACGTCTGCATCATCGCCACCGACCTGGCGCTCTACTTCAAGTGCGTTACCATGACAATCTCAAGTACACAAGTTATTTAAATTAAAAGCAACAAATTGTAGAGCGGAGTAAAACTTAGCAAGTGAAATTAGAATTTAGCGAGTGGGTAAACATGGAAGTGGATGAACAGAATTGCTCGGAATTTATTTCCTGGCCACGTTCTAGCAGTCGCTTGTTGCTAGGAAGAATTTGTGTGGCGCAATCTTTTGTCCCACAGAGGCAGCAAAAGGACCAAAATGATCGTTCGAAACTAGAGATGTCGATAAATGCTTTAGAATGTAATATCGGAAATTATCGGCATCGTTTTTTTTATTATCGGTATCGTTTTTTGTTTTTTTTTGTTTTTTTTTTATTAAATCAACATAACAAACACAAGATACACTTACAATTAGTGCACCAACCCAAAAAACCTCCCTCCCCCATTTACACTCATTCACACAAAAGAGTTGTTTCTTTCTGTTATTAATATTCTGGTTCCTACATTATATATCAATATATATCAATACAGTCTGCAAGGGATACAGTCCGTAAGCACACATGATTGTGCGTGCTGCTGGTCCACTAATAGTACTAACCTATAACAGTTAATTTTACTCATTTTCATTAATTACTAGTTTCTATGTAACTGTTTTTATATTGTTTTACTTTCTTTTTTATTCAAGAACATTTTTTTAATTTATTCATCTTTTTTTTTTTTTTTTTTTTTTTTTTTAAAGGACCTTATCTTCACCATACCTGGTTGTCCAAATTAGGCATAATAATGTGTTAATTCCATGACTGTATATATTGGTATCGGTTGATATCGGTAATTAAGGGTTTGGTCAATATCGGAATATCGGATATCGGCAAAAAGCCAATATCGGACATCCCTATTCGAAACCCACCGAGAAAACTGCAGATAAAAATGACAATTCAATCACTGCTCTGTATTAAATATGAAACACGTACTGTAATGACCATAGCTACGTCTGTCGTGTTACTGTTTTTTGTTCCTCGCCATGTTGTGCAGTCTTTGTTGCTAGGCAGAATTCGCAGGTACAACCTTCTATGAGAGCTTTATTCATACAAACTCATTTCAAAACTGAATCCTTACTCTGTTTTACATTTAAAATGTGTGTATGTAATTCCCTCTGAGGCATTTAATGGATTGTTTTAGTTGTTTTACTTTGTCACATTTAATGATTGGGTGGTCACTTGTTGCTAGGCAACAATTCGTAGGTACAATCGTTTGAGACAGATTTATTCATATAGACTCAGATTTAGACAAACTTTATTGATCCACAAGAGAAATTGTTCCACTCAAAAGCTCAGATACAAAGGATGGAAATGATAATGCAGGTATAAAGTCGACAAAAAATGTACCATAGTAGCAATATAAAATATAACATATAATTTATTATTGATTACATAGATTGATATATGAACTAATTTCACAACAAAATCATTACTCTTTAAATTACTCTTTTCAAAACAGGTTACAAGTTAAAAAAAAATAATTCTGGTGACATGGAGATGTACTGAAAATTTCTTATTTTAAATGTATTATTATTTAAAAATATATATATATATTTTTTTAAATCGATTTTCAAAAAATTATGAATCGATTTAGAATCAAGATAATAAGAATCGCGATTAGAATCGATTTTTTTAATGCACCCTTACTATATATAGTTACCTCCAGGGAGTTTGTTGGATTATTTTTTCCGACCTTGTTACATTTGGGTGGTAATTTGTCGCTGGGCAGAATTTTGGCGAGACTGGCAGCAGAAGAACATTGCTCTGTATTCAATATAAAATGCATGTTTGTGTAGTCACTTATTGCGAGGCAAAAATGCAGGCTTATGCAGTAAAAGACTTTTGATTTGGCAGAAGCACATTGCTCTGTATTTAATTAAAAAAGAGGCATTTGAGTGGTTACTTGTCACAGGCACAATTTGGGCATTGCTGCACCACAAGATAGAAAAAGGACAGGGAGATTTGGCAGCAGTGAAATTCCTTCAAAAATAGCACTTTATGGAGTTTATGTACACAAACTAGTGCTCTAGTCTGTACTCAGTGCACAATCTATATTGCAGTTGCCACAGTAATGCCAAAAAACACAAACGCCAGTGACCAGTGAATATTGTTCGAAATCTTCCATGAATTTGAGTGATTGTGTGTTCTGGCGCAGAAAGAGAACCATGTTCCAGAACATTGTGAACGTCACCGAGCCAATGGCAAACGAAAAGGAAGCCGTGGACTACATTTCCAACAACCCCACCAGAAAGGAGGTTATCATGTAAGGAGAAAAAAAACCCATGTTAATATTGTAGTTCAGAACTCTCATGCCTTTCTCCTCTGGCCTTCCAAGGGCCATGATGATGACCGGCTGCGATCTGTCAGCCATCACCAAACCCTGGGAAGTGCAGAGCAAGGTGGGCGTCTTTCACTGTTGGCTTTCAAAATAAAATGTCCGAGGCGGTGGCTGTAAAACAACACAGCTCGAAGTATAATTATATCACTGAATACATTTGATATGACGTGAAATAGGCAGCAAATTGATTGATTAATTGAAACTTTTATTAGTAGATTGCACAGTACAATACATATTCCGTAAAATTGACCACTATATGGTAACACCTGAATACGTTTTTCAACTTGTTTAAGTCGGGGTCCACGTAAATCAATTCATGGTAAAAGAGATTTTGAACGTACAGAAAATGCTTCAAAGTTCATTGGAGTTGTTTGCTGCTTTGGAAGAAGTTGTGGGGAAATCTTGCGAGCATGCTAATTGTTAGCATGTTAGCATTTCCGTTTGTACACACTCTCTGGTGTTTTTTCAAAAATGCATGACAATGGAAAAAGATGAGGAAAACTCTAACCCTAACCAAATAACTCTAAATTAAGTCTTTGGTACTTAAAATATGTTCCCCATACTAAAGTGTTACCAAAAACATATAACTTTGTCTTGAATTTGAAAAAAACCAACATTTTATTTTTCACTAAAGAAGGGTTCGGTGAATGCGCATATGAAACTGGTGGGGTTCGGTACCTCCAACAAGGTTAAGAACCACTGCTCTAAAGGCATAGTTGGCCACATGTGTGGACAGCACCTTTTAGCTCTTATTTCCAAAATTGTGTACACTACTGAATTGGGGTCTTATGGCCACTTATGTGGACACGTATACTGGTGTCAGAAGAGTATAACATACAATGGAATTTGGAAAAAAAAAAAAGTGTAAAAATAAGAATTAGCATGTCACAAAAAATGAAGTACACGTTTGTTACTTATGGACTAAGTAAATCATATTTAAAAGATGATTCTTACTTTTTATTCTAATTAGGGTCCAATAAGCCCAAATAGCAAAGAGAAATTAAAAAAAGCATGTAAACAAACAGCTTGGGCCTTAAGACGTTTTAAACGTCGTCAAAATGCATGTTTGAGTTGCTCAACGTCAGGACCTAATTCAACAAATTTTCAACGTTGTGCTCGGCAAAATTAATTGAGAGACAATCATTTGCCTCACAAGAAAGAGAAAGGACAGGGAGATTGGTCGAAACGTGCACAAAAATCGCTCAAAAAGCACTACAGAACTCGTTGTGAGAATTCCGGGGTCTCGATTGATTCTTTGATTGATTACATGATTTGTTAAAAGTGAGTCCCAATGCTTAAGCTGCCAAACAAATAGATGAGTGAAAGGTTTTCTGATTTTAAAACACAATCAGTCAGAAAAAAACGGTTGAAAAGGAATGTATTTGAGATGTTTTCTGCTGTTTTTTGTGACTCTAGGTGGCGCTGATGGTCGCCGCCGAATTCTGGGAACAGGGAGATCTGGAGAGATCGGTTTTGGACCAGCAACCTATTGTAAATAATCACATTTACATAATTTTGTGACTTTTCGTTTGCTGTGTATCAACTAAAAATTGTGTCGTTTTTTTAGCCCATGATGGACAGAAACTGCTCCGAGCAGCTACCCAAGATGCAGTGCGGTTTCATCGACTTTGTGTGCTCGTTTGTGTACAAGGTAATGTCCTCTTCTGGCTTTTGGGAAATGTGCAGACCTGTCAAAACAACTGGAGAATGTCCAAAGGGAAAGTTGATAGATTGCAGGAATGTTCCCTCGCCATGCGTCAAAAAAGGCTTTTTGGACAAGAGCGAGCGTGTGAGTGCGCCTCGCCTTAACTTGTGCTCCTTGTTCTTTTGCCCTCCAAGGAGTTCTCCAGGTTCCACAAGGAGATCCAGCCCATGTTCGACGGCCTCAACAACAACCGCTCGCACTGGAACGAGCTGGCCGAGGTGTACAACGCCAAGATGAAAGCCATCGAGGACGAGAAGAAGAAACTGGAAGAGGAAGAAGCCAGGAAAGGTAACAAAGTAGACGGAAAGTTCAAAGAAATGGTCTTTTTATAGAAATAGATTTTAAATATTACAACAACAAAAAACGCACCGAATCATGCGATTTTTTTCAGCCAATCAACAAAGCAAAAATACTGATGACATTTATTAAGTCTGAAGGAATACTACGACCACATTTCATTTAATTCAGAGAATAAAGTTATGGTTTTATGCAGAAAAGGGTGTGATATCATTCAGAAGAAAAAAACATTTTCAGATATAAAATCATAATATTATAGTTAAAAAAATGTTTAAATGAATAAACTGGTACTATTAGATCAGTGATTCTCAAACTGTGGTAGAGGTATGCGGGCTTCATCTAGTGGTACGCCAAAGAATCCCTTAATGACATTTTCAAACACAGTGTTACTGTTACAGTGGCCAAAAATATTAAATATACTTGTTAAATAAAACCTCCTTATGGTGGTACTTGGACAGACAAGTTTGATAGTCACTGTACTAGATTAAAAGACAATAATTCCAGACTACAGTCCAAATTTTATGAGAAAAAGTTGCGATGTTACCGGAAAAAATGTTGCAACTGTACATATACTGTCAAGTTGTAATATTGCAAGAAAAACAGCCCAAAATGTCACCACAAAAACTTCAAGATTTACATTTGAGACATTGCGAGAAAAAAGTCTGTTTTTTTCTAAGAACAAATGTGTTCTAAAATGGGGGAAGAGACCTTTAATTGAAAATAAAAATATTGCACTTGTATGAAAGTAACATTGTAATATTGGAAGAAAAACAGCACATAATTTTCCCACAAGAAAATAAAGATAAAGTTGTGACTTTTCGAGAAAAAAGTTGATTTGTATATTGGGGCAAAAATTATTTTGATTAAAAGTAAAAGGTTGCAATTGTACTAAAGTAAGTTGTAATATTGCAAGACAAACGGCACATACTTTTTTTTTTCACAAAAATGTCCTAATTTAATGAAATAAAGGTGACATTACATTGAGAAAAAAACATCATGATGAAAAGGAAAAATTTTGCAATTGTATGAAAATAAAGTTATTATATTGCAAAAAAAACTGCACATCATTTTCCCACAAAGAATAAAGATAAAGTTGCGACTTTATGGGGGAAAAAGTTAGATTTTGTCAAGAACAAATGTGTTGCATAATGGGAAAAAATCCCCATGATTAAAAGGAAAAATGTTGCAACTGTATTAAAATAAAGAAAAACAGCACATCATTTTACCACAAAAAAAAGTCGTAATTTAATGAAATAAATGTGACATTACGAGAAAAAAGTCGGGATTTAAAAAAAAAAAGAAAAAAGTATTGTAATTAAGTTAAAGTTAAAGTACCACTGATTGTCACACACACACTAGGTGTGGCAAAATTATTCTCTGCATTTGACCCATCACCCTTGATCACCCCCTGGGAGGTGAGGGGAGCAGTGGGCAGCAGCGGTGGCCGCACCCGGGAATCATTTTTGGTGATTTAACTCCCAATTCCAACCCTTAATGCTGTTAATGCCAAGCATATAAGAAAATTGTACGAAAAAAAAGTTGTAAAATTGCAAAAAAAAACACCACATAATTTTCCCATAAAGATGTTCTAATTACATGAGATAAAGTTGTGACATTACGAAAAAAAGAGTGGTCGTTTTTCAAGAACAAATGTGTTAAATTATCAGGTGGGGAAAATCCTTGCTAAGAGGAAAAATTTTACAATTGTACACATTTCAGGGGATAAAATCCTAATATTGCAGGAAATCACAGTTTTTACGAGAGTAAACTTACATGAAAAAAGCAAATAATTATACAAAACATCATTACCAATTTTACGAGAAAAAGGTTTACATAAATATATATTGGTAATATTAAAACTTTTTTTTTTACAAGACTGAGGCTAATTACATGAAACAATTTGAAATCATGAAGTAGTAATAATATCTGGGGAAAGTTATATTTTAACGACAAAGCATTTGTAATAATGTGTGAAAAAGTCATAATTTAACATGAATAAACTTGTCATATTATGAGAAAAAGGCTTGGCACAATGACAAGAAGAAAAGTGAGGGAAACGTTTGTAAATACAAGAGAAAAGTTGTCATTTCCCGATTGTGATAGTAGTCATGTAACCGTATGAGAATAAAATCGCAACGCAGAAAGTAAAGAAAATTGTACTCTGACAAGAGAAAAATGCAAACTTTCACTTGAAGTTTTTGGTGGACATCTAACCAAACATGAGCAAAATAAAGTGCAAAAATAGCACAGAAAATACGTACACTGTAAAAACTGAAATCTAAATTAGATTAAATATCTCAAATAAGGGTGATATTTGCTTATTTTTTGTCTGATAAGATAATTCTTCTCACTAAGCAGATTTTATGTTAGAGTCTTTTACTTGTTTTAAGTGTTTTGGTCCTAAATGATCTCAGTAAGATATTACAGCTTGTAGCTGAGATTTGATGACCTATATTGAGTAAAACATGCTTGAAACTAGAATATCAACTGTTGCAAAGCTGTGTCATCAACACTCACAAGTATAAAACTACTTTTTTAAAGAAATAATTTCTTATTTCAAGCATGAAAAAAAAAATCATGACTGTGACACAATTGTGTCTCATATTAAAACAGATTACTTTGCTGTTTTATTTTCAATGAAACAATAGAAAATACGTACTCATATAGTTGTTATTAGTGAGAATATACTTATTTTAAGGTATTTTTGGGTTCATTGAGGTTAGCTAATTTTACTTGTTTTGGAAAGTCTTGACAAGCCAAATTTTCTTGTTCTATTGGCAGATAATTTTGCTTAGTTCAAATAAAATACCCCTCATTTTTGTTTAGTTTTTTCTTGTTTTTGAACACTGACTCTTTGCAGTGCACAGGATTTACTGTGTAGGCCACATTTTTTTGTGCGTGCAATAGAGGCAATACTTTTATTCGGTTCACATTCAAATTTTGTGTGTTTGAAATTGTATTTGAAAAGTCAACATGAGCCAACAATCGTATCGATTGAAGCACTTTTATGGCAGATAAACAATTAAAGATGAATTGTTGCTTCCTTGTTTTCCAGCGGGCGGCGGCGAAGGGAAGTCAAAAACGTGCGTCGTCTGCTAACTTCCTCCTCCTGGCGCTTGGATATGAACTGTTGAGCCTCCTGCTTGGATCTATAGAACTTCCTGGTTTAGGTCCAGTCCAACCTAGACCACTTTTAGTCTCCTAGACCTGCCTGAGGACGGAATAATCGCACACGACGAAGAACAATGTGGGAATTCTTGAAGACATGTTGGACGATGGAATGTTTCCACTTCTTCGGACATGATCCACGGACGCTAAGCCCCGCCCACGACTCCTCATGTCATGTTGCTAGCCAGTTAGCGCATTGTCTAGTTGCACTTAGCTGCTGCTGATTGAGCAGCGCCCAATGGATGAAGGCTGCGGTCATAATACAAAACCCAAAACCAGTGAAGTCGGCACGTTATGTAATTCGTAAATAAAAACAGAATACAATGATATGCAAATCCTTTTCAACTTATATTCAATTAAATAGACTGCAATGACAAGATATTTAATGTTCCAACTGAGAAACTTTATTTATTTTTGCAAATAATCATTAACTTAGAATTTAATGGCAGCAACACATTGCAAAAAAGTTGGCACAGGGGCATTTTTACCACTGTGTTACATGGCCTTTCCTTTTAACAACACTCAGTAAACATTTGGGAACTGAGGAGACACATTTTTTAAGCTTTTCAGGTAGAATTATTTCCCATTCTTGCTTGATGTACAGCTTAAGTTGTTCAACAGTCCGGGGGTATGCGTTGTGGTATTTTAGGCTTCATATTGTCACACACATTTTCAATGGGAGACAGGTCTGGACTAGAGGCAGGCCAGTCTAGTACCCGCACTCTTTTACTATGAAGCCACGCTGTTGTAACATGTGGCTTGGCATTGTCTTGCTGAAATAAGCAGGGGCGTCCATGGTAACGTTGCTTGGATGCCAACATATGTTGCTCCAAAACCTGTATGTACCTTTCAGCATTAATGGTGCCTTCACAGATGTGTAAGTTACCCATGTCTTGGGCACTAATACACCCCCATACCATCACAGATGCTGGCTTTTCAACTTTGCGCCTATAACAATCCGGATGGTTCTTTTCCTCTTTGGTCCGGAGGACACGACGTCCACAGTTTCCAAAAACAATTTGAAATGTGGACTCGTCAGACCCCAGAACACTTTTCCACTTTGTATCAGTCCATCTTAGATGAAGTGAAGTGAATTATATTTATATAGCGCTTTTACATAGTGAAACCCAATATCTAAGTTACATTTAATCCAGTGTGGGTGGCACTGGGAGTAGGTGGGTAAAGTGTCTTGCCCAAGGACACAACGGCAGTGACCAGGATGGCGGAAGCGGGAATCGAACCTGGAACACTAAAGTTGCTGGCACGGCCACTCTACCAACCGAGCTATGCCGCCCCATGATGAGCTCGGGCCCAGCGAAAAGCTGGCGGCGTTTCTGGGTGCTGTTGATAAATGGCTTTGGCTTTGCATAGTAGAGTTTTTACTTGCACTTACAGATGTAGCAACAAACTGTAGTTACTGACAGTGGTTTTCTAAAGTTTCCCCAAGCCCATGTTGTGATATCCTTTACATACTGATGTCGCTTTTTGATGCAGTACCGCCTGAGGGATCCAAGGTCACGTGCGTTCAATGTTACGTGCAGTGATTTCTCCAGATTCTCTGAACCTTTTGATGATATTACGTACTGCAGATGGTGAAATCCCTAAATTCCTTGCACTAGCTCGTTGAGAAATGTTGTTCTGAAACTGTTGCACTAAGTGGTGACCCTCGCCCCATCCTTGTTTGTGAATGACTGAGCATTTCATGGAAGCTGCTTTTATACCCAATCATGGCACCCACCTGTTCCCAATTAGCCTGTTCACCTGTGGGATGTTCCAAATAAGTGTTTGATGAGCATTCCTCAACTTTCTGTCTTTTTTGCCACTTGTGCCAGCTTTTTTTAAACATGTTGCAGGCATCAAATTCCAAATGAGCTAATATTTGCAAAAAATAATACAGTTTTCCGGTTCGAACGTTAAGTATCTTGTCTTTGCAGTCTATTCAATTGAATATAAGTTGAAAAGGATTTGCAAATCGTTGTATTCTGTTTTTATTTACCATTTACACAACGTTCCAACTTCACTGGTTTTGGGTTTTGTAATAAAAATGGGAAATTTACGAGTACATCTAATAAGAGAAAAGTTGGAATTTTGTCTAAAAAAAAAAAAAAAGTGTAACTTTATGAGGTACAGCAAATCTAATTTTTTGAACTAAAGTGGTGATTTTACACGACTGAAACCCGTAATCTTACAAAAATACCTTTGGAAGGTTATGAGAAAAAAATCATAAATTGCAAAACAAATGTAAAAGTGGCAAAAAAGTCGAAAATTAATTTATATAATATCTTTAGAAAAAGTTTTTTGTTTTACGGCAACACATTTGTCATTTTTTGAGTCTTATTTTTTCGATTATAAACGATGTTACTGTACGAGAAAAAGGACATTTGGAAAACTACGAGACAAAACTTGTACATTTGTGGGCTTGATACGAACTACAGGGAAACTTTTTTGAACTTCTCTCTACAAAAAATCTGAATATTCTAAAAATTATGAGGACTAAAAATATTTTGAGTTATTTTACGAGAATAAAACAAAAGCAGCTTTACGAGAAAAATTGTAAATTACTTGAAGTGTCATAATTCAATGACAAAGTTGTAATATAATATATAATAATACATACATATTTAGAGACAGAAACGTTGACTATTTTGTAATATTATGGAGAAATGTGTAATATTTGGAGAAACTTGACGAGTTAATGAGCATAAATGTGTCATAATTTTACGAGATTTGCCCAAAAAAAGTCCTAATTTGGGGTTAATCAGTTGAAGAAACATTCCAAGAGTTGAGGCCAACAATGAATGCGAGCACTTTTACTTGAGGAGGAAAGGTTTCATTATCAATCTACTGCATAAACACATCGATTGGGCCAAAGTCCTCCTTGATGTGGCGCAAAGCTGAACTGTTTTACCCTCTTTTTTTTTTTTTTTTTAAGTAACAAGCCTCCTCTTTCAAAACATGAGCCATCAATCAAAGGTCCTTAATCCTATCAGGGCAGCTTTACAGCTACCTGGAAACGTCGCTCTCTCCCTGCTTGAGGAGCCAAAAAGTGCACCCGGGCCATCATTTCATAACCCGTTGAAATGACCTCATCGAGTGTACGTGTCAGAGATGTATGTAAGAAGCAAATAAACAGAGTTCACCGTGATCACTTTTGTTTTTGTGTCACCATGTCAAGGTTAAGCAAGGAGCAAACCTAAGCAACCCGCCTGCAAGGCTTAGTGGCAACAAGCGCTCCCTCTTAGTCACATATCGTGCAAGGATCTCTCAGGCCCAAAGCTGGATGAGCCTGCAGGAAAGAGGATAAGGGGATTGCTTCTGATCCAACCCCCCCCCCCCGACTCAACTGTGTCTGGATCTGCTTGACATCCCCACGCGCTCTGCTTGCGTCTTCAAGCTGTCATTGTGCGCCTCCATTCACCTAATACTCTAATTCTTACAAGGAACTATTTTTTGGTCATTTTCTTCTGCAATGCAATTTTAGGAGTGGTAATATTACAGGAAAAATAGCGCGATATTTTACCAAAAAATGTCCTGGTTTCAAGAAGAAAAGTTGGAAAAATAAATTGTCATATTATGAGGCAAGACAATTATTTTAATGGGGAAATGCTGCAAAATTGTACAACAATAAAATTGTTACATTGCAAAAAAAAAAAACATGTATTTTAAACAAAAATGTCCTAATTTCAGTAAATAAAGTTGTAATATCACAAACGTTTACAAATTTTTGAAAATAGATGCGTTGTACTAAAAGGGAAAAAAATTAATTATGAACATTTTTTGCAATTGAACAAGATAAAAATAGTAGTATTGCAAGAAAAATAGCACTTGATTTTAACACAAAAATTTCCTAATTTCAGGAAAAAAAGTTGGAAAAATACGACCAAAAAGTCGTAAATTTAAAAAAATTATTCTCTTATTTTGAGGCAAGACAATTATTTTAATGGGGAAATGCTGCAAAATTGTACAACAATAAAATTGTTACATTGCAAAAAAAAAAAACAGCATGTATTTTAAACAAAAATGTCCTAATTTCAGTAAATAAAGTTGTAATAATATCACAGATGTTTGTAATTTTTGGAAGATAGATGTGCTGTACAAAAAAGAGAACAACATTTTTAATAAAAAAAATGTTGCTATTGAACAAGATAAAAATAGTAATATTGCAAGAAAAATAGCACTTGATTTTAACACAAACATTTCCTAATTTCAGGGAGAAAAGTTGGAAAAATACGACAAAAAAGTCGGACATTTAAAAAATAAATTGTCATATTATGAGGCAAGACAATTATTTTAATGGGGAAATGCTGCAAAATTGTACAACAATAAAATTGTTACATTGCAAAAAAAAAAACCAGCATGTATTTTAAACAAAAATGTCCTAATTTCAGTAAATAAAGTTGTAATATCACAAACGTTTACAAATTTTTGAAAATAGATGCCTTTATAAAAGAGAAAAAAAAAATTATGAACATTTTTTGCAATTGAACAAGATAAAAATAGTAATATTGCAAGAAAAATAGCAGTTGATTTTAACACAAAAATGTCCTAATTTCAGCAAAAAAAGTTAGAAAAATACGACCAAAAAGTCGTAAATTTAAAAGAAATAATTCTCTTATTATGAGGCAAGACAATTATTTTAATGGGGAAATGCTGCAAAATTATACAACAATAAAATTGTTGTATTGCCAAAAAAAACAGCATGTATTTTAAGCAAAAATGTCCTAATTTCCTTAAATAAAGTTGTAATATCACAAACGTTTAAAAAAAATTTGAAAATAGAGGCGCTGTACTAAAAGGGAAAAAAAAAAAATTTAATGAAGAAATGTTGCAATTAAACAAGATAAAAATTGTAATATTGCAAGAAAAATAGCACTTGATTTAAACACAAAAAATGTCCTAATTTCAGGAAGAAAAGTTGAAAAAATACGAGAAAAGAGTCGGAATTTTTCTAAAATAAATTTGTCATATTATGAGGTAAAACAATTATGCTGCAAAATTATACAACAATAAAATTGTTACATTGCAAAATAACCCAGCATGTATTTTCAACAAAAATGTCCTAATTTCAGTAAATAAAGTTGTAATAATATCACAAATATTTGTAATTTTTTGAAAATAGATGTGCTGTACTAAAAGGGAAAAACATTTTTAATGAAAAAATGTTGCTATTGAACAAGATAAAAATAGTAATATTGCAAGAAAAATAGCACTTGATTTTAACACAAAAATGTCCTAATTTCAGGAAGAAAAGTTGGAAAAATACGACAAAAAAGTCGTAAATTTAAAAAATAAAATTTAAATTGTCATATTATGGACAAGACAATTATTTTAATGAGTTAATGCTGCAAAATTATACAACAATAAAATTGTTACATTGAAAATAAGGTTGTAAGATAAAAATTGTAATATTGCAAGAAAAATAGCACTTGATTTTAACACAAAAATTTCCAAATTTTTAAAAATTAAGTTGTAATAATATCACATATAATTTGTATTTTTCAAAAAAATAGATGTGTTGTACTAAAAGGAAAAAAACATTTTTTTTTTTAAATTGTTGCAGTTCAACAATATAAACATTTTAATATTTCAGGAAAAACAAAATGTAATTTTAACACAAAAATTTCCTAATTTCAAGATATGAAGTTGTAATATCACAAAAAAAATTATTTTTCCAAAAAATAAATGTACTGTAGAATAAAGGGGAACAAATAATTTAGAGGAAAAATTGTTGCAATTGAACAATATAGCAATTTTAATACAGCAAGAAAAAAACAGCTCATAATTTTAACTCAGAAATGTCTTCATTTCAAGAGGTAAAGTTGCGATATCACAAAAAATGTGTATTTTTTCAAAAATAAATGTTATGTAGTATGAAGGGGAAAAAAATAATTTAGAAGAAAAATTGTTGCAAATAAAACAATATAAAAAGCTCATACACAATTGTCCTAATTTCAAGGGAAAAAACTATTTAAAGAATACATTCTATTCTATTCTATTAAGAGCTGAACACATATAACTTAGAGGAAAATTTTGAAATTTTACATAAATACTATTTTAATATTGTAAGGAAAAGAGCACATCATTTCAACACTATCCTAATTTCAAGTGATAAACTTGTAATAATACAAGAAAAAGTTTAACATTTTTAAGAACACATAATTTAGAGGAATAATTTTGCAATTTTACAGAAGTAAAAAATAACGCTGCAAGAAAAAGAGCATTTAATTTTACGATAAAAAATATCCTATTTTCAAGAGAAAGTTGTAAAAATACAAAATAAAACTCGCAAATTCTCGAAAATAAATGTGTTAAACAATAAGGGCGAAAAATCCATTTTGAGGAAAATTGTTGCAATTTCACAGGTTTAAAATTGGAACACTGCAAGAAAAACAGGACATACGTTTAACATAAAAATGTATACATTTCAAGAGATAAAGTTGAATAATATGTGGAAAAAAACCTGTCATATCATGAGGGCAAAACCATATAATTTAGTAGACAAAATGTTGCAATTGTCTGGAAAAAATGTGTAATTTCACTCCAAAAATTTTCTAATTTCATGAGATAAACTAATTTATATGGTTTTGCCCTCATGATACGACACATTTTTTTCTCCAAAATTTCTCATATTATTCAACTTTATCTCTTGAAATATATACATTTTGACGTTAAACGTATGTCCTGTTTTTCTCGCAGTATTCCAATTTTAAACCTGTGCAATTGCAACAATTTTCTTCAAAAGGGGTTTTTCGCCCTTATTATACAACACATTTATTTTCTAGAATTTATTTTGTAAAGTAGTCATAATGCATGACAATTTTTCAAGAATAAATGTATCTTATTATGAGGAGGAAAAAATGTCATCATTTAGCAGAATTTTTTTTTTTAGCAATTTTACAAAAATGGGGAAAAACAGCATGTACCGTAATTTTCGGAGTATAAGTCGCACCGGAGTATAAGTCGTACATGCCGAAAATGTATAATAAAAAAGGAAAAAATCATATACAAGTCACACTGGAGCCCAACCAAACTATGAAAAAAACTGCGACTTATAGTCCGAAAAATACGGTACTCCTCTTCACCATTTCTAGAATCAAACCAAATGTGGAGTTAATGCTAACATGCTAATGCTAAGTGTTTCTGTCAGTGATACATGTAGCAGTAATACTGCTAATTAGCGATTTCACAACATCTTATAGCGTGTATTCATTTAAATCAATTAGATGTTGGTGCTAATGCTACCACTAAATTAAAAAAATGCATGGTTTGAATAAGGAATTTCACAGCTCCTTCCTTATAGAATGAAATCAGACCGATGCGGGGATGAAGTGATTTATTCCTGCAGGGGTCCAAAAGAAAAATCCGTGCGCTTGAATGGTGTGTGTGTGGGGGGGGGAGGGCGAGGCGTGATCACAGCGGGGGGTCTTCTAGAGGAACAAGTCTTCAAAGTACTCGTCAAACTCTTCCTCCCTGAAATGAAAATGTGTTTCAGGTCGACTGCTCTGTCTGAACAAGACACTCCAGCAGGGACAAAAGTATTAGGACAGTTCCCTATTTGCTTCTACTGCCCAGTGACCCAATGCCTAAGTATAGCAAGTCAAAGGTGACTGTAACAGCATGTTGCTCCCTAACGACTGCAGACAGCTGCAGCAGCAGGGATGTCAATGCGGCGGGAAGGTGAGAGGTATTAGGAGCCACGGACACGCTATGTACATGTACATGTACAGTACATGTACAGTATGTAGGCTTCGTGACACAAGTACGCTTTAATGGCTCACCTTGACTTTTCCTCCACTGCGGGGGCCGGCCCTCGCCAGTGGTCCGACTCTGACTGACCCTCCACCGGCTTGTCCTCAGGATCAGAGCCTGCGGAGACGAAAAAAAAAAAAAGAAAAGAAAAAAAAGGTGTTTATTGGTAGTAAGGCGTCCATTTGAGATGAGGCGTTTAAGCATAGAAGTGGAAAGACAGACTGATGTTTGCTGATTGGTTGTTGGATGATGATTATTACTAGAGATGTTCGATAATATCGGCCTGCCGATATTATCGGACGATAAATGCGTTAAAATGTAATATCGAAAATTATCGGTATCGGTTTTTTTATTATCGTTTTTTTTATTATCGGTATTTTTTAATTTTTTTAATTAAATCAACATAAAAAACACAAGGTACACTTACAATTAGTGCACCAACCCAAAAAACCTCCCTCCCCCATTTACACTCATTCACACAAAAGGGTTGTTTCTTTCTGTTATTAATATTCTGGTTCCTACATTATACATCAATATATATCAATACAGTCTGCAAGGGATACAGTCCGTAAGTCGTGCTGCTGGTCCACTAATAGTACGAACCTTTAACAGTTCATTTTACTCATTTTTATTAATTACTAGTTTCTATGTAACTGTTTTTATATTGTTTTACTTTCTTTTTTATTCAAGAAAATGTTTTCAATTTATTTATCTTATTTTATTTTATTTTATTTTTTTAAAAGTACCTTATCTTCACCATACCTGGTTGTCCAAATTAGGCATAATAATGTGTTAATTCCACGACTGTATATATTGGTTGATATCGGTAATTAAAGAGTTGGACAATATCGGATATCGGGCAAAAGCCATTATCGGACATCCCTAATTATTACCGCATTTTCCGGACCATAGGGCGCGCTGCCTATGAATGATCTATTTTCGATCTTTTTTCATACATAAGGCGCATTAAAGGAGTCATATTCTTATTATTTTTTTGTTTTAAATGTAAGACACTTCCTTGTGGTCTACATAACATGTAATGGTAGTTCTTTGGTCAAAATGTTGCTTAGATTATGTTTTACAGATCATCTTCAAGCCGCTTTCTGACAGTCGCTTCCGGATGCGCCGTTTTGTGGGCGGTCTTATTTACGTCTTCTCCCCGTCATCTTTGTTGTAGCAGTGTAGCGTGCAAGGACGGGAGTGTAAGAAGTGTCAAAAGATGGAGCTAACTGTTTTAATGACATTCAGACTTTAATACTTAATCAATAACGAAGCAGCATCCCGTGAAAAATCGTCCGACCGGGACTCTCTAATAACTGAAGTTCCTTGGGTGAATAATGTAAACTCACCACACCCACACACTGAGATTCAAAGATAGTCTGTTTTTGTCAAACCATCTTTTTAATGTGTTCATTTCTTCTGTTATTATTTGTATTAGCTTCTGTGTGTTCTCTCCTGAACAAAACACAGATGTATCATCTGCAAATAATACTAACTTTAAGTCCTTTGTAACTTTACAAATGTTGTTTATATAAAGATTTTGGTCCGAGTATTGATCCCTGGGGTACGCCACAAAATGTTTTCAGCTCTCTAGAAGTGTGTTCGCCTATCTTCATGTATTGCTTCCTGTTGGTTAAGTAGCTTCTAACCGGGTTCAAGACCAACCCTCTGATTCCATACTTTTCTAATTTGTGTATTGTTAAAGGCCTACTGAAACCCACTACTATCGACCACGCAGTCTGATAGTTTGTATATCAATGATGAAATCTTAACATTGCAACACATGCCAATACGACCGGGTTAGCTTACTAAAGTGCAATTTTAAATTTCGCGCGAAATATCCTGCTGAAAACGTCTCAGTATGATGACGTCAGTGCGTGATGTCACAGATTGTGGAGGACATTTCGGGACAGCATGGTGGCCAGCTATTAAGTCGTCTGTTTTCATCGCAAAATTCCACAGTATTCTGGACATCTGTGTTGGTGAATCTTTTGCAATTTGTTCAATGAACAATGGAGACAGCAAAGAAGAAAGCTGTAGGTGGGAAGCGGTGTATTGCGGCCGACTGCAGCAACACAAACACAGCCGGTGTTTCATTGTTTACATTACCGGAAGATGACAGTCAAGCTTTAGCATTGGCCTGGGGAGAACTGGGACAACAGAGACTCTTACCAGGAGGACTTTGAGTTGGATACGCAGACTCGGTACCGTGAGTACGCATGCAGCTGCGGCTTCCAAACATTTGATCGCTTGCCCGTACGTGCGTGCCGCTATGTGCGTGTCACGTACGTAACTTTGGGGACTTTGGGGAAATATATGTGCTGTATGAACTTTGGGGAGGTGAACGGTACTTTGGGCTGTGGGATTGAGTGTGTTGTGCAGGTGTTTGAGTTGTATTGGCAGGTTATATGGACGGGAGGGGGGAGGTGTTTGTTATGCGGGATTAATTTGTGGCATATTAAATATAAGCCTGGTTGTGTTGTGGCTAATAGAGTATATATATGTCTTGTGTTTATTTACTGTTTTAGTCATTCCCAGCTGAATATCAGGTCCCACCCGCCTCTCACAGCATCATCCCTATCTGAATCGCTCCCACTGCCCTCTAGTCCTTCACTCTCACTTTCCTCATCCACAAATCTTTCATCCTCGCTCAAATTAATGGGGAAATTGTCGCTTTCTCGGTCCGAATCGCTCTCGCTGCTGGTGGCCATGATTGTAAACAATGTGCAGATGTGAGGAGCTCCACAACTTGTGACGTCACGCTACTCGTCTGCTACTTCCAGTATAGGCAAGGCTTTTTTATCAGCGACCAAAAGTTGTGAACTTTATCGTCAATGTTCTCTACTAAATCCTTTCAGCACAAATATGGCAATATCGCGAAATGATCAAGTATGACACATAGAATGGACCTGCTATCCCCGTTTAAATAAGAAAATCGCATTTCAGTAGGCCTTTAAGATATTATGATTAATTGTGTCAAATGCTTTTGTTAAATCCATAAACACATATTTTGCTATCTGTTGCATTGGTGATCTCTTCCGTTATTTAGATGAATGGCATTGATGTTGAGATGTTGGCTCTGTATCTGTATTGGTTGTCTGTAAGTGTTATTGTTTGAAAATACACAACTTTTTAAATATCTGTATTGGATCGGTATTGTCGATACCAGCCTGAATTGTATCGGAAAGAAAAGTAATGGTATCGCACGTCCCTAGAGGCCATTATTTGAGGATGTACTATAAAAAAAAAAAACAGGACGACTGGAGCCTACAAACCAAACAAAAACGTAGAAAAACGGCACAAAAAAGTGACAATGTATGTGGAGCAAGACAGCTGAGAAAAAGCAGGGCTGCTAGCAGACTGCAGCCAGAGGGCTAATGGAGGATGTTTTCCACACAAGGGAGTGTTTTCACTCCAAACATTTTGGAGGAGTGTCACAGCCTGGAGGCTTGGGGGTGGACGAGATCATATGCTGACTATTGAAATGACAAATGTACTGTGTGTGTGTGTGTGTGTGTGTGTGTGTGTGGACCTTTGTCCTGCGACTAGATCATATGCTGACTATTGAAATGACAAATGTACTGTGTGTGTGTGTGTGCTTGTGTGTGTGTGTGTGTGTGTGTGTTCTGGCAATGCTTACTTAATGGGGACATCGCTCTGTTTACACAGTCACTCTGACGGTATGGCTCAAAAATACAGGTCCCCTAAAGGGAAACCTTTTTAAATGATAGTCAGATCCATTCTGAAGATGCCTAAGTGATTTTTAAGCAAACATGTTTACTGGTTAGTTTGAGTGTGAGACATTTGCACAGCAGCCCCCTCATCGGGCTGTAGCTGGTACTGCACTCGCTGCTCCGCTCACACTTCTTCCGTGTATAGTTAATCACTTCCACCTGGTCCCCATAACGACGGTGGTTTGTCTGCAGGAGATGTCGGCTAATGACATCATATCAGCTAATGAAACATGTGTTATCCTGGCATTAATAGTACTGTGATTCTGTATGGTATCCATCCTTAGTTAAAACTCATATATTTTTCCAAAAACAAAATCTGGTTTAGTGTTCCTTAGGATGACATTTTCATACAGCATGATTATAAAAAATTATTACCTTAAGGTATGATTCACATCCTTCTATATATGGTAGTTGGAGTTGCAGACAACTTCATTACTGCTAAATAGCAGTTTTCAGTAATGTCACAGAAGATGCAGGATTTGCTTTAGCATTTAAGTGGTGAAACTTCCTATAAGAGGACAGCTGTAGTGCTGTATTCTGAGGATGATGTCATATTTAAATTGAACTTTTTTTTAATTTTATTTTATTTTTTTAAATGGTCCTTAGTAGTCACGTACAAATTTGTGTAAATTATGCAAAATTATTTAAATTTGTTCCCCATGAACCATATTATTAACAAATGTTCCCCAGGGTCCCCAGTAAGAATGATCAGCACATTACTTCATCAATCCAGAGATTTAAAGACGTGTATGAGCTAACTGGGCAGTGGCCATTTTACCAAATTTATTGTATGCCTCCACAGCCTGTAGAAAGGGTGGTCCCCACAAGTGATGATCAAAAACATGGTCCCCATTCCAAATGATAACCAGTGTGTGTGTGTGTGTGTGTGTGTGTGTGTGTGTGTGTGTGTGTGTGCGTGTGTGTGTGTGTGTGTGTGTGTGTGTGTGTGTGTGTGTATGCGTGGACCTTTGTCCTGCGACTCGTCTGAGCTGCTGCAGGAGATGGAAGAATCTATAAGGAATGACAATCATGAGGGAGTTGTTCTGGAATATTGGCACTAAATGCAAAAAGACATTTTATTTGTGTTGTTACCCCGGCGTCTCTTGTGTTTGTGCTTCTTGGAGTGTGTCGATGATCTCTTCTTTTTCTTCTTCTTCTTCCTCTTCTCTAATGGCTCCTGGTTTTCCTCTGAGAGCTGTTGGACACTCTTCTTGGCTTTCACCTCCTTGCGTCTACAAAATTAAAAAAGAAAAGAAAGGCGCACCGTTTAACGCACTTGTGAGGGCCGTTGCTATAATTTGAAACATGGTGGGGGAACTTTTCTTACTTGTGGTGGTAGTTGAGCTTGAAAGAACACTCAGGGCAAAGTCCTGCAAGATAAACCAATCAAACTATTTGGGAAGAGGAGTGGTCAAAGGATTGAGCCCTGTGGAACTCCTAAATCAAACCATTAATCAATTTCAAGACAAATATCTGGAAAAAAAACCAAAACACTATGGGAAGAAGAGTGGGCAAAGGATTGAGCCCTGTGGAACTCCTAAATCAAAACATCCATCCATTTCAAGAAAAGTATCTGGAAAAAAAAACACTATGGGGAAATGAGTGGGCAAAGGATTGAGCCCTGTGGAACTCTTAAATCAAAACATCCATCCATTTCAAGACAAATATCTGGAAAAAAAAACACCATGGGAAGAGGAGTGGGCAAAGGATTGAGCCCTGTGGAACTCCTAAATCAAAACATCCATTCATTTCAAGAAAAGTATCTGGAAAAAAACACGATGGGAAGAGGGGTGGGCAAAGGATTGAGCCCTGTGGAACTCCTAAATCAAAACATCCATCCATTTCAAGAAAAGTATCTGGAAAAACACGATGGGAAGAGGGGTGGGCAAAGGATTGAGCCCTGTGGAACTCCTAAATCAAAACATCCATCCATTTCAAGACAAATATCTGGAAAAAAAACATTATGGGAAAAGGAGTGGGCAAAAGATCGAGCCCTGTGGAACTCCTAAATCAAAACATCCATCCATTTTAAGACAAATATCTGGGAAAAAAACACCATGGGAAGAGGGGTGGGCAAAGGATTGAGCCCTGTGGAACTCCTAAATCAAAACATCCATCCATTTCAAGAAAAGTATCTGGAGAAAAAAAACACTATGGGAAAATGAGTGGGCAAAGGATTGAGCCCTGTGGAACTCTTAAATCAAAACATCCATCCATTTCAAGACACTTATCTGGAAAAAAAACACCATGGGAAGAGGAGTGGGCAAAGGATTGAGCCCTGTGGAACTCCTAAATCAAAACATCCATCCATTTCAAGAAAAGTATCTGGAAAAAATGAGCCCTGTGAAACTCCTAAATCAAAACATCCATCCATTTCAAGACAAATATCTGGAAAAAAACATTATGGGAAAAGGAGTGGGCAAAGGATTGAGCCCTGTGGAACTCCTAAATCAAAACATCCATACATTTCAAGACAAGTATCTGGAAAAAAAAACACGATGGGAAGAGGAGTGGGCAAAGGATTGAGCCCTGTGGAACTCCTAAATCAAAACATCCATCCATTTCAAGACAAATATCTGGGGAAAAAAACACTATGGGAAAAGGAGTGGGCAAAGGATTGAGCCCTGTGGAACTCCTTTATATTGAGGGTGACACATTGTGAATGCCATTTAAAAACAAATGCGATACTGTATGTTACATGCACCTGTGTATACTACATGGCACATAGTATTATAAAATTATAAAATTATTGATCAGCAACTCGACCATTTCATACAATTATTTTTAGGATTCACATATTATGTGCACAAATATTACTACTGGAAATATTAAGTTTAAATTGAGAACAGTCGCAATTCTCCAGAAATGTTTTTGAATATTCCCAAAAAAATCTAAAATATAATGTGGGTTAAGAGGAAATATCGTTTTTTCAAATGTTGTAATTTAATGTGAGATTTTTTTTAATTTAAATTTTATTTTTACAAGAAGGTTGAAGTCATTTTACAAGGGTCGTTACACAGTATTACTAAAACATAGTACTATCGCTAAAAAAGATGGAAACAATTTGAAATGAAAAATATCAATTTTTTAAAAGAAGAATATTGTTAATTTCAGAAGATAGTCGTGATATTAATTCCGTGAAAATAAAAATGGAAACTGTAAAAATAACATTATAACACAATAGTACAAAAAAAAATACTAAAGAAAAATAATATTTTAAAGAATATTATAGTTTTATGAGATAAAAACATACTGTAGTATTACAATAAAAATGGTGTAATAATAAAAAAAAAAATTGACTACACAAATGATATTACAAGATTTATTTTTCCACAAAATAAATGTATAGTAATTTTACAAGTTGTAGTATGGAACTGTATGAAATAAAGTCACAATAGAATAAGAAAAACAATATAATTGTACAGAAATAAAGTTGTACTTTCACAGGCTGGAAACATTTATTTTTTACAAAACGAAAATTTATTAATTTCAGAAGACAGTCAAAATATTAATTCAGAGAAAATAAAATAACTGTAAAATAATTGTAAAAATAACATTATAACACAAAAGTACAAACAAATACTAAAATACTATTCAGATAAATAATATTTGAATTTTACGAGATAAAAATTGACTGTAATATTATATAAAAAAAGTAGTAGTGAATAAAAATCCTAATTTGACGAGGAAAAATTATATTATTACGAGAAAAAAAAGAATATTCGAAGAAAAAAAATTCAAATTTAATATGAGTGACGTGGAAATATACTTATTTCAAATGTTGTAATTTTGTGTGAGATTTTTTTTATTTCTACAAGAAATGTATCATTATTTTACAAAGGTCATTGTACAATAATATTAAAATAACGTTCTACTATTGCGGGAAAATAAAAATAAAATGAAATTAAGTCAAAATATTGTAAGAAAAACAATCTAATTTTATGCGAAAAGTTTTTTTTATAAATGTTGATGTCGTAATTTAATGCAAATCCATCCATCCATCTTCCTCCGCTTATCCGAGGTCGGGTCGCGGGGGCAGCAGCTTAAGCAGGGAAGCCCAGACTTCCCTCTCCCCAGCCACTTCGTCCAGCTCCTCCCGGGGGATCCCGAGGCGTTCCCAGGCCAGCCGGGAGACATAGTCTTCCCAGCGTGTCCTGGGTCTTCCCCGTGGCCTCCTACCGGTCGGACGTGCCCGAAACACCTTCCTAGGGAGGCGTTCGGGTGGCATCCTGACCAGATGCCCGAACCACCTCATCTGGCTCCTCTCGATGTGGAGGAGCAGCGGCTTTACTTTGAGCTCCCCCCGAATGACAGAGCTTCTCACCCTATCTCTAAGGGAGAGCCCCGCCACTCGGCGGAGGAAACTCATTTCGGCCGCTTGTACCCGAGATCTTGTCCTTTCGGTCATGACCCAAAGCTCATGACCATAGGTGAGGATGGGAACGTAGATCGACCGGTAAATCGAGAGCTTTGCCTTCCGGCTCAGCTCCTTCTTCACCACAACGGATCGATACAGCGTCCGCATTACTGAAGACGCCGCACCGATCCGCCTGTCGATCTCACGATCCACTCTTCCCCCACTCGTGAACAAGACTCCGAGGTACTTGAACTCCTCCACTTGGGGCAAGATCTCCTCCCCAACCCGGAGATGGCACTCCACCCTTTTCCGGGCGAGAACCATGGACTCGGACTTGGAGGTGCTGATTCTCATCCCAGTCGCTTCACACTCAGCTGCGAACCGATCCAGTGAGAGCTGAAGATCCTGGCCAGATGAAGCCATCAGGACCACATCATCTGCAAAAAGCAGAGACCTAATCCTGCAGCCACCAAACCAGATCCCCTCAACGCCTTGACTGCGCCTAGAAATTCTGTCCATAAAAGTTATGAACAGAATCGGTGACAAAGGGCAGCCTTGGCGGAGTCCAACCCTCACTGGAAACGTGTCCGACTTACTACCGGCAATGCGGACCAAGCTCTGGCACTGATCATACAGGGAGCGGACTGCCACAATCAAACAGTCCGATACCCCGTACTCTCTGAGCACTCCCCACAGGACTTCCCGAGGGACACGGTCGAATGCCTTCTCCAAGTCCACAAAACACATGTAGACTGGTTGGGCAAACTCCCATGCACCCTCAAGGACCCTGCCGAGAGTATAGAGCTGGTCCACAGTTCCACGACCAGGACGAAAACCACACTGTTACTCCTGAATCCGAGGTTCGACTATCCGGCGTAGCCTCCTCTCCAGTACACCTGAATAGACCTTACCGGGAAGGCTGAGGAGTGTGATCCCACGATAGTTAGAACACACCCTCCGGTTCCCCTTCTTAAAGAGAGGAACCACCACCCCGGTCTGCCAATCCAGAGGTACCGCCCCCGATGTCCACGCGATGCTGCAGAGTCTTGTCAACCAAGACAGCCCCACAGCATCCAGAGCCTTAAGGAACTCCGGGCGGATCTCATCTACCCCCGGGGCCTTGCCACCGAGGAGCTTTTTAACTACCTCAGCAACCTCAGCCCCAGAAATAGGAGAGCCCACCAATGCAAATCATTTTTAGTTATTTTCAAAAGAAAATATTGTGATTTTACGAGATTGTCATAATGTTACTAAAAGAAAGTTGTCTGAACTGAACTGTATGGTAAATATTAGAAACAGAATGAAGAGAAAAAAAAGATTTCCACAATATAAATATTTAAAATTATAGAACATATTCATATTATTACTCAAATAAAGTTGTAGTATTCTGGGGAAAAAAGGAACTGTATGAAATAAAGTCACAATATTATAAGCAAAATAACATAATTTAACCGAAATAAAGTTGTAATTTTACAGCTGGGAAACTTTATTTTTTACAAGAAGAATCATTTTCATTTCAGAAGATAGCCGTAATATTTATAAAATAAAGATGTACTATTCAGAGAAAATAAAATGGAAACTGTAAAAAACAACATTACAACACTGTAGTGCAAGAAAAAATACGATTCAGAAAAGTATTATTTTTTTAAGATTGTTATAGTTTTACAAGATAAAACATACTGTATTATAATATGTATTATAATAAAAATGTAATCAATACAATTTTTTGCCAGTATAATAATAACAACGGTGTAATTAATACAAATCCTAATTTGACTAGACAAATCATATTACGAGAAAAAAGAAAGATCTTGCTTCATAGAATTTTTTTTATCTCCAACCCCCAAGACGACAAACTGTATGCTGTATGTATATTTGTGGTTTTGGTTGGCAAATGATCTTGTTAACAGCTTGTGAAATAAAGCTCATCATTTCACGCCTGACTGTGTTGCCTAGGACCGCTGTGTCCTCCAATTACCGTGATTATTCTAACAGGATTTTCTGCGCTATGATACCTGTAGGAGGATTATTATTAATATGAGCGGGCTCTTGGACGGGAAACCCTCTAAAACTGTCGGCCATGTCTCTCCCTAAGGAAGCAAGCCTCCATTACTCGACACACGTCTCGGCACAAATTTTACGCCAAAAAGCAAAGATTTTTGTAAACTGTCTCCGTTATCGTACAGCCAAACATTGCACCGAATAAACCAGTCGCTTTTCCCACAAAACATTCCGCAGAATTGTTCTCCCAAACAATATTCTCATGCATTGGTGACACAATCGCAACAGAAATTTCTTTTTCATTTGTATGACTGCAAAATAAGTCACTAAGGAGCCAAAGAAAGTTGCGAGTATCAACACTTTGATAAAGAAAATGAGAAACACTATTAAAGTAATGACGAAAATGCGAATGTGCCTGGCTTGGTTGGTAGAGTGGCCGTGCCAGCAACTTGAGGGTTCTAGGTTCGATCCCCACTTCCGCCATCCTAGTCTCTGCCGTTGTGTCCTTGGGCAAGACACCTTATCCACCTACTCCTAGTGTCAGCCACACTGGTTTAAATGTAGCTTAAAGATGTAGATAATAGGTTTCACTATTTAAAGCGCTTTGAGTCTCCAGAGAAAAGCGCTACATAAAACTAATTCACTTCACTTCACAACATTTTAACTAACACTAGCACCAAATTAGTACTTGAAACTGGGCTTTACAAATGGAGAAAACATGCAGATAAAATAATAAAAATAAAACAATGCCTTTTTATTATTATGGAAATTAGTGATATTCAAGTTGAACAGACGAGTAACTGAAAGATGACTACATAATGTGATTGCAGTACCATTTCTGGCCACATTATTACATATGGCTCCTTTAAGGTTGAGCATAGTCCAAGGTCCCTACAGCTGCTGGTTGAAGTACACTATATTGCCAAAGGTATCTGGCCACCCATCCAAATGATCAGAATTAGGTGTCCTATTCCCTTGACCTGGCCACAGGTGTATAAAATCAAGCACTTAGGCATGGAGACTGTTTCTACAAACATTTGTGAAAGAATGGGCCGCTCCCAGGAGCTCAGTGATTTCAAGCGTGGAACTGTCATAGGATGCCACCTGTGCAACAAATCCAGTCGTAAAATGTCCTCGCTCCTAAATATTCCAAAGTCAACTGTCGGCTTTATTATAAGAAAATGGACGAGTTTGGGAACAACAGCAACTCAGCCACCAAGTGGTAGGCCACGTAAACTGACAGAGAGGGGTCAGCGGATGCTGAAGCGCATAGTGCAAAGAGGTCGCCAACTTTCTGCACAGTCAGTTACTACAGAGCTCAAAACTTCATGTGACCTTCCAATTAGCCCACGTACAGTACGCAGAGAGCTTCATGGAATTGTTTTTTCATGGCCGAGCAGCTGCATCTAAGCCATACATCACCAAGTCCAATGCAAAGTGTCGGATGCAGTGGTGTAAAGCACGTCTCCACTGTACTCTAGAGCAGTGGAGATGCGTTCTCTGGAGTGATGAATCACGCTTTTCCATCTGGCAAAATGATGGCTGAGTCTGAGTTTGGAGGTTGCCAGGACAACGGTACATTTCGGACTGCATTGTGCCGAGTGTGAAATTTGGTGGAGGAGGAATTATGGTGTGGGGTTGTTTTTCAGGAGTTGGGCTTGGCCCCTTAGTTCCAGTGAAAGGAACTTTGAATGCTCCAGGATACCAAAACATTTTGGATAATTCCATGCTCCAAACCTTGTGGGAACAGTTTGGAGCGGGCCCCTTCCTCTTCCAACATGACTGTGCACAAAGCAAGGTCCATAAAGACATGGATGACAGAGTCTGGTTTGGATGAACTTGACTGGCCTGCACAGAGTCCTGACCTGAACCCGATAGAAAACCTTTGGGATGAATTAGAACGGAGACTGAGAGCCAGACCTTCTCGACCAACATCAGTGTGTGACCTCACCAATGCGCTTTTGGAAGAATGGTTAAAAATTCATAAAAACACACTCCGCAACCTTGTGGACAGCCTTCCCAGAAGAGTTGAAGCTGTAATAGCTGCAAAAGGTGGACCAACATCATACTGAACCCTATGGGTTAGGAATGGGATGGCACTTCAAGTTCATATGTGAGTCAAGGCAGGTGGCCCAATACTTTTGGCAATATAGTGTAGCTACCAAATTTAGTCCTGTAGTTCAAACTTTACCTCCAGCGGTCCCCAGACAAATTGAATTCGAACAAAGCAACTGAGAAAACTCTGGCCTGTTCATATCTCTGTAATGTAGGGGATGAAATACTTATTTCCCACAATGTATAAGCCGGATTTAAGTGAGTAATGTTTAGTTGCGCTTACTGAGTTTGACCAATGCGTTCCTCTTCTCGCCTTGTTCCACATATGCAAAATTCACCTCCCAGCTTTTGAGGCCTTCCTGCTTCTCGCAGCGTTTGTGTCCACACTGGAACTGACCTGCAAGATGAACGCACATCACTGTTAGGTCCATTCTGTGCATATATTTTTGTATTAATTCAAGTCAGATAAGAAAAGAAGCCAAACAGCCTGCAGCCATTTCCATATAAGACCCCCGCCCCTCCCACATCACCGTACCCATCCCCTCAGGGCTCCCAGGAGCCTCTGCAAGGCCCGACCCGTTATCCCTCGACGAGCTTAACGCGGCATTGATCAGCTCGGAGTTCGTCCAGATTGCGACAGAGGGTGTGAATGCGTCACAAGGGCTCCATTTTGGCACAGGCACCCGAGATGCTCCTGACCTTTGACTACCGTGGAAGAAAGGTGACGCAGTGACGGCTTAAAGCCACGGGCAAGACTTTCTCCTCACATGCAGGATTGGATTTCAGAGCTGTGATGTCATCGAGGGAATTAAAAACAAAAACCTACGGGCTCCCACTAAGTCTGACTATTACAGTTGTTTAGACGTCACTTTTAAGTATCTTTTCACATTCATTATTTAAGGAATTGTGTTTTATATTTATACAGTATCACCTGTGCAATATGCATATATTTGTAAAACATGGCAGATGTATTTAAAATGTAAATTGCTTTGTTTTTTTTATTTTTAAAAGTTTTTTTCTATATTAAAGACTAAGCATGTACATGTAAAATATGCCTGATAAAAAATGAAAATGTCAATTAATCGTGACTTTATCTTGAAAAATTACATATTTTATTTTATTTATTTATTTATATAGTATTACTCTGTAGAATATGCATGCACAGGTAAAATATGTCAGATTAAAATGTATTTGGAAAGTGTCAATTAACTATGACTTTATCTTGGAAAATCATGTATTTCATTTTGTAATTCGTTTTTTTATTTATATATTATTACTCCGTAGAATATGCATGTACATGTCAAATATGTCTGATTAAAAAAAAACAGTCAATTAACTGAGACTTTATGTTGGAAAATTACATATTTAATTTTGTAATTAGTTTTTTATTTATTTATTTTATTTTATTTTGTAATATTCTGTAGTAATATTAATATTATTAAATTATTAAAAAGTAATATTAAATGTGACTTTATCTTGGAATATTGTTAATTTAATCTTCAAATATTTGTTCTATGTATTGGAGAATACGTATTTGTTTGTAAAATATGTCAGATTAAAAATGTATTTAAAATGTCAATTTACTGGGACTTTATCTTGGAAAATTACGTATTTAACTTTCAAAAAAGTATTCTATTTGTGTAGTATTATCCTGTAAATTATGCATATATATGTAAATTATGTCAGATAAAAAATTTAGTCAAAATGTCAATTTACTGTGACTATCTTGGAAAATTCCTTATGTATTTGTTTTTTAAATGATTCTACATTTATATAGTATTACACTGTAGAATATGTATGTACAGTAAATATGAAATATGTGTGATTAAAAATGTATTTAAAATGTCAATTTACTGTGACTATCCTGGAGAATTACGTATTTATTTTTGTTCTATTTAAATAGTATTACCCTGTAGAATGTGTATGTATAGTATACAGTAAGTAAAATATCTGGGATTAAAAATGTTTTTAAAATGTTAATTTACTGTTACTTTATCTTGGAAAATTGAATATTTAATTTTCTAATTACGGTAGTTTTTTATTCATATAGTATTACTCTGTAAAATGTACATATATATGTAAATTATGTCAGATTAAAAATGTAGTCAAAATGTCAAAATACTGTGACTTTATCTTGGAAAATTCCTTATTTATTTGTTTTTAAATTATTCTCTATTTAAATAGTATTACACTGTATAATATGTATATACAGTAAATATGAAATATGTGGGATTAAAAATGCATTTAAAATGTCAATTTACTGTGATTTTATCTTGGAGAATTACGTATTTATTTTTCAATTTTTGTTGTATTTATTTAGTATTACCCTGTAGAATGTGTATGTACAGTATACAGTAAGTAAAATATGTGGGATTTAAAATGGATTTAAAATGTTAATTTACTGTCACTTTATCTTGGAAAATTATTTTTATTTCTATTCATATAGTATTACCCTAAAGAATATGTATGTATGTGTATGTAAAATCCATCAGAGTAGTGTGTCAAAAATAGTTCAACTCATCAAGGATCGATTGATTGACTTTGAGTGGTTCTATTCAAAAGACTGGCTCGGTAGTATAAATAAAACTAGAATAAAAATTTGGATATAATTCAAATATGAATACAAAAATACCCAACATGGTTTGTGTATGCTTGAACTATTCAGAACAATAAAGCGGAAAATAAAATTTTTGTTTCGTCTGACATCACATGGACAAAGATAAGACCTTCTGGAGGAAAGTTCTGTAGTCACATGAAACAAAAATGTAGCTGTTTGGCCACAAAACCCATAAATATGTTTGGAGGAGAAAAGGTGAAGCCTTTAATCCCAGGAGCACCATCCCTACCGTCAAGCATGGTGGTGGTAGTATTATGCTCTGGGCCTGTTTTGCTGCCAATGGAACTGGTGCTTTACAGAGAGTAAATGGGACAATGAAAAAGGAGGATTACCTCCAAATTCTTCAGGAGAACCTAAAATCATTAGCCCGTAGGTTGGGTCTTGGGCGCATTTGGGTGTTCCAACAGGACAATGACCCCAAACACACATCAAAAGTGGTAAAGGAATGGCTAAACCAGGCTAGAATTAAGGTTTTAGAATGGCCTTCCCAAACATGTGGACAATGCTGAAAAAACAAGTCCATGTCAGAAAACCAACAAATTTAGCTGAACTGCTCAAATTTTGTCAGTAGGAGTGGTCAAAAATTCAACCAGAAGTTGCCAGAAGCTTGTGGATGGCAACCAAAAGCGCCTTATTGCAGTGAAACTTGCCAAGGGACATGTAACCAAATATTAACATTGCTGTATGTATACTTTTGACCCAGCAGATTTGGTCACATTTTCAGTAGACCCATAATAAATTCATAAAAGAACCAAACTTCATGAATGTTTTTTGTGACCAAGTATGTGATCCAATCACTCTATCGCGAAAAAAATAAGAGTTGTAGAAATTATTGGAAACTCAAGACAGCCATGACATTATGTTCTTTACAAGTGTATGTAAACCTTTGACCACGACTGTATATATTAAAAACAAAAAAGTGAATCCAAATGCTGCTCATTTTCCTTTGGTTCTGACTCATTTTCTAAAATGGTCCTAATCGTTTACTTAAAAGAGCCGTTAAAAAGACCCGATTAGTTGACGAACGTCACGTCTCTCCTGACTCGTCAATGGTGAGAACATGAACCTGCATCCAGCATGCACTCGCTCCGTCATTTAGTGACTGCTAATCGTGCAGCCATCTGCCTCGCCGTGGTGTCCCTCCTGAGCCGTGGAATTAGGAGGCATTGACGTAGGAGGGACAGGAGTTTCCTCACTTAATGGGTTTACTCAGCCGTGTGGGTGCCAACACTTTTACCCCCGGAGCATGTGAGGGTCACTTACACTGTGAGGAGATTGTCCACAAGTCGATTGAAGACTCTCAGGTTGCCTAGGAACACTTTTCCATGGACTTGGGCTTCCTCATCATATTCACATCACGTAACCTCCATCACACGCTCGCCAAATGATAATGCGGGTGTCCTTCAACTGGACTTTTCCAGTAAATTCCACGACGTGGGCATATAGTAAACACCAAGTGTGTCTGTGGGCCATGTTGGCGTGGAAGTGTCACAGTGACAGGAAGGATTCTAAATGACCACAAATACTGTACTTTAGCTGATATTGTATTTAAAACAGTGATTATAAATTATTATGAGTTTAAAGTGATAGTAACTCACAGTATTATCATAATAATATTCAAATCTATAATTGATTTTGGTAGCTATTAAAACCTTGTGTATAATAATAACAATTAGACAGTACTCTGGAACCTTTCACACTGATATGAACATGATGAAAACTGGATCTCCTTTAACAAGTATTTGGACTTTTTTTTTTTTTTTTTTTAAGTCTAAAGCACTTCATATATGCTAATTATATTGTTAATGTTTTTTATTTGTATTTATTATTATTTTTTGTTTTTTCAGAAATTTTTTTATTTAAAAAAAGGAAATAAAAAATTTAAAATATGAAATAAAATAGAATATTTTACATAGGTTAAAACATACATACTTTAATTAGAAAAAATAGCATTATTTTACAAGAGGAAATAAATCCTAATTGTATGAAAAATTGTGATATTGTGGAAAAATGAAACATAATATTACAATAATAATGTTGTATTATTAGGAGAAAAAAGATGTCTTAATTTTGCAAGAGATATTTGGGAGTTAAATATTTGGATGACATAATTTAACTAAAATGAAATTGCAGAATATGATTTAATTAATAAATATTTTATTACTCTAAAAAATAAGTTGTAATGATTTGAGAAAAAAAAATTGAATAGAGGTTTAATAGCATGAGTAAAAACTAATATTTAGATATTTGGTAAGTAATAATTTGGAAAGATATAATTGAATTAAAATGACGTCATACTGTATCAAGCAGGTTTTTTATTTTTAAATGTACAATATTTAGTGAAAAAGATAAAGTTGTAATGATTTGAGAAAAATACCCATCTTTGAATAAATAGAATAAATAAATGACTAAATACATACAAACATTTTTGCTTTCAACGCTTAAATCGTTTAATTTTTTAAAGTTTTCTTATGTTCATGCCGTTTTTGGCAAAAAAAACCTTGTTTTGTTTAAATGGCAAACACAAAGAATATGCAGTATTTCTCCATAAAAGTGGAATATTTGATGTGAAGTAATTGGAGGCTTAAATAGGTCGATAATTCACATCAACGTTGATTTTGATTCATTATCTTTTTTTTTTTTTTTAAATAATGACAGTTTTAAAGTAGAATCAACAGTCTGCATGGCAACTTTGTGTTATGAGTGTCAATATTGCAACATTTTCTTATTACATTAAACCTGTTTGCTCTTTTATTCCAGTTGTTATAATTTTTTTTCTAATAGTATTTTAAAGATGTGCCGCGGCCTTTAAAAAAAATCTGCGGGCTGCACTTTGGACACCTGTGTTTTAGCGGAAACATCAAATGCACATTGACGACCATATTATATCCCATCATGATAATAATCCACGACTGATCATTTGAATGGGACATGTTAACAAAGGCTTAATGTGAGTAGTAATGTAATCCTACAAAGCTCATGACAACATCAAAGCACTGCATTGCTATTTTTTTATGTTTAATTGGAGCTAGACTCATAACCTAATGGCTAATTTTGCCACCCAATTTGGAGCCTTGCAGCTGTGTCAGTCATGAGTAAACATTGTGCAAGGTGGTCTCCACTTATACAATTGGCTATTTTTGTTGAGCGTAGCCTTTGCTCTGATGATTACGAACCCAATAAAACCCGGCTGCCAGAAGCATTCTCGCTTGCTAATGAGGGTTTTACATCTCCACCTTTTTCTATTTCCAGGGGCCTTTTTACCAGGTTGCCTGGCAACCTGGAGGCAACAATCCAGCACAAATATGAAAGTCTGGACTAAAAATCCCTCAAGCTATTCCTGCAGGTCATCTCATTACCAGCCTGGTCACATCTTTCTTCTATCGGAGGTCAACCACCTCCTGTATCGTCTCCAACGCTGACTCGCACGTCTAACTGGCGAGCACGAGGTTAATCCTCGGCACAATTTGCCTTTTTTTCATGTTTGTTTTGCTTCTGACAATCAGCCCAGGCAAGCTGCTGAGCGGAGGTGCAACACTCTGACAGAGTGTTGTAACGTTTATTTACTTGGCTCACAGCGCCTGACCGACTGGAGCAAAGGGCGTTCCATGCAACTGCAACTGATGCTGTGTGTGTGTGTGTGTGTGTGTGTGTGTGTGTGTGTGTGTGTGTGTGTGTGTGTGTGTGTGTGTGTGTGTGTGTGTTCGTGTGTGTGTGTGTGTGTGTGTGTGTGTGTGTGTGTGTGTGTGTGTGTGTGTGTGTGTGTGTGTGTGTGTGTGTGTGTGTGTTCTTGTATTTCTACCCTTCTTGAGACATCAACAAGGAAAAGTACCTTCCATATGAGGACCGGTGAACAAGTTAGGACCGAAATCATGGTCCCAATACGGAAAACCATTGCATCTAATAGAGAGCCAAATACTAGAGTCCGTGAACATTGCTCCAAAGTCAGGATTTTTTTGTTGATTTAATGTGCATACAAAAGTAAACATTGACAGGTGCAAAGACAGCAATATATGATAAAACAAGACGGCAGCGAAAGAAGGACTTCCCTATTCATCCTCGGAAAAACAGCTGATTTTACGACTTCCGGTGCTGACGTAAGACAACCCGCGTCCCATATGTGACCATAGGATGAACAAATACACTACGCTACTAAGACTATAGTGGCCATTAACAGTTAGCTTCTACAGCTGGGTTGCCCAAAATGCGGCACAGGGGCCATCTGTGGTCCCTGACTCGTTTGTCATCGGCCTTAATTAAGCATGTTACAAAAAACAAAAAATAGAGATCTCATTTGCACCCCTGGTGGTGAAATCTATCAAAATTAGGGTGGTCCAAAAAGGGGGGATTTTTCAAATTGACTGTGTCGGTTTTAAAAGTGCTCCACCTCTGGTCAACATATGAAATAACAAATGTGTGTATAAGAAATTGAAATGCGCCCTCTTAATTAAAATTAATAAAAAATTAAGAAAGAAATATGTATATAGAGACATACTGTAATAACGAAGTAAATAATTAAGATTAAAAACCAATTACCAACAAAAAAAACAAAAACTTTTTTTTAACTAAAAGCAGTCTTTTTCTTACATGTGTTGACTTTTTTCTTATAAAGTTGGAACAATTTCTCATATTGTTTCTGCTCCTGTAATATTGCAATATTTTCTCGTAAAATGATTACTTTTTCATGTCAAATTATTACTTTTTCATGCAAAACAGTGACATTCGTCATATAAAATTCAGACTTTTATCACAATATTGCCATTTTTTTTGTTGTTCTTGTAAAACAGTGACATTTTTTGAGTAAAATTATGACTTTTGTCATAATTTTGCCAAATGAAATTCCGATTATTATTACAATATTGACAAAATTGTAAAGTTTTCTTATAAAATTGTGACTTTTGTCGAGTAAAGTTACGACTCTTTTCATAAAATTGCCAACATTTTAAGGTTTTCTTGTAAAATTGCGACTGTTATTGAGTAAAATTCCAACTTCTATCATAATATTGCACAAATGTTCAGTTTTTCTTGTAAAATGGCGACTTTTATTATAATACTGCCAAAAATCTAAGTTTTACTTGTGAAATTGTGACCTTTTTCTTGTGAAATTCCAACTAATTTTTCACAACAAGCTTTTTTATATTTGCGTAGTATGTATATATTATTAATGTTGTAAATACAAATCTTTAAATATCTAGAAAGGGTGGTCCTAAAGAGGTAGGCATTTTTCGGAGGTCTCAAGAAGGTAACAAATTCAAGAAAATGTGTGTGGGTTTGTGTGTGTGTGTGTGTGTGTGTGTGTGTGTCATCTACTGAAGGTAACTACTCCGAGTTACTGCCCATGTGGATGACTCTTTTCGTAATATTAAAAGGTAATGCCCAGAACCTAAAGATGACATTTAGCGACTACAGTAGAACCTCCAAAGTCAGACACAATCTACAGTATAAACACAAAAAACATTGCTGTTTTTAAGGATATGCTGCAAAAATTATTTGATAGAAAACATGTGGCTATTATTAGGAATGCTCTACATAAAATGTATGATAGGAGTGCTCTGCTGCAAAAGGGTTAGTCAAAGATAAATTATATGACAGGAGTGCTATGCTGTTTTTAGTAATTTCCTTCAAAACATTAATCAAATATCTTCTGTATACGACAAACGCGTGCTGCTATTGTTTTAGCAGAAAAATGCTCATCAAAAATCCCCTATATGACAGAAACACTGATGTTTTAGGAATGTTGGGCAAAAAGGGTAGTTAGAAATATTCTATATGTGAAAAAAGTATTCTGGTGTTTTACGAATTTTATCAATATATATTATTTTTATTTTCAATGCTTAAATCTTGAGAATAGATCAACTTTGGATCTATTTGTCAATTGTACATTTTTATTATTTTGTTTATGTTTTCTCATGTCCTTTTTTCAATGAAAATCTTGTTTTATTTAGATAGCTAAATAAATTAATAATATTGCATATGTTTTCTAAATAAACTGAATAAAATGAAAGTGCAAATGAAAATACAGATGCACCATTTTAGTCATAATTTTTGCGCTTGAGAAAGTTCTTTATGACTTCTCCTGTTTGTTTGAGATTGCTGCCACAAGTGGTGGAAGAGTGTATCACAACTGAGTAAGGCTGCATCCCATACGGACCACAGCTGACAACAGATATTTTTGGCGGCCCTCTAGGAGGCGCTCGCGGCCCAACAATGGTTAAGCAACACTGCTTTATATCAGTGGTTCTCAAACTTTTTTCACCTCAGAAAGCACTTGGCTCTCCAAGTACCACCACAATGACCAACATTAAAATACAGTAGCGTAATAGGCCTAAATATTCATTAAAAATCATGCTCAGTGTATTTAATATTTTTGGTCACATTACACACAGTTTGAACATTAACAATGTGTTTGAATATTTAATTAAGTGATTCTTTGGCGTACCCCAAGATGGAGCACAGTTTGAGAATCACTGCTCTGTATGACAAAAGTGCTCTGATGTGTTTAGGAATCTACAGCAAAATTGGTGGTCACTCAAGGGGCAGAATGTGGCCTGCAGACCACCAGTTCTTTAGCGTCAAGCTCAAAGAGCTGAAGTCCTACTGTCATGTCTGTGTAATCATGTTTTGTTTTAAGTCATATTTTGTTTAGTTTCTAGCTTTTCACTCCCTTGTCTTGTTTGCATGATTACCCATTAGTTTCACCTGTTCCACGTTTGGACTCATTGTGCACTCTTGTTTGTCACCATAGCAACCATTAGTTTTCACCTGTCACGTCACGCACCTGTTTCACGTTTTGAGTCACGCACCTGTTTTCGTTAATCATGTCTGTGTTATTTAAGCTTTTCATTTTCTGTTGTTCGTCCTGACGACATCCCCGCATTTATGCCCCCTGTCACACTCTGTCCACCTCTGCGCACTTCATGTCCATGCCAAGTAAGTTTGTTTATTATTGCCACAGTTAGTTTTTTTTTGTTGTTCATAGTTTTTTGCCCCCGTGCAAGTCTTTTGTTTTCGTTAGTCAAGTTTGTACATCCGCCTTGAGCGCGCCTTTTGTTCCTTTGAGTGTTATTATTAAAAATGTATTTACCTTCACGCCATGACCAGTCCAATTTACTTGCACCTCGGGAGAACAAACCAAGCCATAGTCCAAGTCTTGACAGATGTCGTCAGCTGAAAAGTTCTCCCGCAAGATTGGACGAAGGAACGTGGGAGGTCCTGCGCGCCATGGAAGCTGAGACGCTCCGCTATTCCCCCACGGAGCGCAAGGATCTCATGTGGGGTCCGACCGGCAAACTGGTGCCGATCAGCTACGTTTGGCCCGGGGACGTTGGCGCGTCATCCCAGCCACGGAAGCGCCGCCAAAGGCGAGGGACGCCAGGAAGGACATCCGCGAGCCAGCGGTACACGCCGCTCCCACAAGCCCCTCCCCCTGCGGGCGGAAGCAAGCAACAGTCTGCTCGGCTTCCCCAGGATGACATCACAGCCCAGGATTTTTTTTTCAACTCTTTTTCTTTTGAACACCCGCCTCCAACAAAAGACTCTAATGGCATGACTTTGATAAATCATTATCAAAACATTTTTTTAGAAATCAGGTCTAATCAGTCCAAGCCACGTCCCAAATTGCATGCCCCGCCCCCCAAGACTCATGCCCCGCCCCCCAAGACTCAAGTCCCGCCCCCGTCACAATTTTTTTCTTTTTTTCCGCCCACACAACCCCAGGTGGGGGATAAAAAACAACAACATTGTGGACAACTTAAAGGGGAAATTTCAGCCCCCCTCCAGACCTCCCTCCGCCCACCCCTAGAGAGAGTTCCAGACCGCAGGGAGCGCGTCTGGTATCCGCCCCTTGAGGGGGGTGGGCTGGGGTCGGGAGCTGTGTTGGTGGGGTGGCTCGGCATCACCATGTCAAGCCACAGCCTCCAGCACGACCGCCCTCACCAGTCTTCCGACCCGTCAAGCCACAGCCTCCAGCACGACCGCCCTCACCAGTCTTCCGACCTGCCAAGCCGCAACCCCCAGCTAGGCCACCTCCACCTGCTCCAAGGCTAGCACCACGGCTAGCTGCTCCAAGGCTAGCACCTGTCGCTGCTCCAAGGCTAGCACCTGTCGCTGCTCCAAGGCTAGCACCTGTCGCTGCTCCACGGCTAGCACCTGTCGCTGCTCCACGGCTAGCACCAGACCCTCCACGCCAAGTCCAAGACCAAGACCCTCCACGCCAAGTCCAAGACCAAGACTCTCCACGCCAAGTCCAAGACCAAGACTCTCCACGCCAAGTCCAAGACCAAGACTCTCCACGACGCCAAGTGCCGCCAGTCGCAGCTCCAAGACGCCAAGTGCCGCCAGTCGCAGCTCCAAGACGCCAAGTGCCGCCAGTCGCAGCTCCAAGACGCCAAGTGCCGCCAGTCGCAGCTCCAAGACGCCAAGTGCCGCCAGTCGCAGCTCGACGACGCCAAGTGCCGCCAGTCGCAGCTCGACGACACCAAGACCCACACCAATACCAAGACCAAGACCCACGCCAAGACCAAGACCCGCCATGCCAAGACCAAGACCCGCCATGCCAAGACCAAGACCCGCCATGCCAAGACCAAGACCCACACCAAGACCAAGAGCAAGACCCACGCCAAGACCAAGACCAAGACCCACACCAAGACCAAGACCCACACCAAGACCAAGACCAAGACCCACACCAAGACCAAGACCAAGACCAAGACCCACACCAAGACCAAGACCAAGACCCACACCAAGACCAAGACCAAGACCAAGACCCACACCAAGACCAAGACCAAGACCCACACCAAGACCAAGACCAAGACCAAGACCCACACCAAGACCAAGACCAAGACCAAGACCCACACCAAAACCAAGACCCACACCAAGACCAAGACCAAGACCCACGCCGAGCTTCGCCGCTGGACGCGTCACGCCGAGCTTCGCCGCTGGACGCGTCACGCCGAGCTTCGCCGCCTGACTTGCCACGCCGAGCTGCCACGCCGAGCTGCCACGCCTGCCATGTTGACGACGCGCCTGCCTCCTCGTCGGCTACGGATATGGCCGCTACCTGGTCGCCCGCCACGCCAAGTGCGCCCACCTCCCAGTCGGCCACGAATGTGGCCAATCCCTGGGCGCCCGCCTCGCCTGCTGCAGCGGCGTTCTACTCGCCGCCGCCACTTGACTTTGCCTCGGTGGATTCGGGGCCACTTGGGCTGGCGACCCACCGCCATGTCCCCCTCCCGCCCTCCCATGACTTTTGTTAAGTTTTTTCTTGGACATCTGGTATCTGTCCTTAAGGGAGGGGCTCTGTCATGTCTGTGTAATCATGTTTTGTTTTAAGTCATGTTTTGTTTAGTTTCTGGCTTTTCACTCCCTTGTCTTGTTTGCATGATTACCCATTAGTTTCACCTGTTCCACGTTTGGACTCATTGTGCACTCTTGTTTGTCACCATAGCAACCATTAGTTTTCACCTGTCACGTCACGCACCTGTTTCACGTTTTGAGTCACGCACCTGTTTTCGTTAATCATGTCTGTGTTATTTAAGCTTTTCATTTTCTGTTGTTCGTCCTGACGACATCCCCGCATTCTTACCCCTGTCACACTCTATGTACCTCTGCGCACTTCATGCCATGTCAAGTAAGTTTTGTTTCGATTCATGCCACAGTTAGTGTTTTGTTTAATTGTTCATAGTTTCTGCCAATGTGCAAGTTTTGTGTTTATAGTCTAGTTTTGTACTTCCGCCCCTGTGCGCGCTTTTGTTTGATCATTTTCTTTGTAGTTATAGTGTTAAATAAATAATGTATTTACCTTCACGCCATGACCAGTCCAATTCACTTGCACCTCGGGAGAACAAACCAAGCCAAAGTCCAAGTCATGACACCTACAACAACCCAAATTGTTGAAAGAGCCATATTGGAAAAAAGATACAAAAAAAAAATCTGCCTGGAGCCGCAAAAACTGTAAAGCCTTTTATAAGTGTTATAATGAAGGAAACACATGATGTACGTGTCTATTAGCTATATTAGCCTACTATCAAAATGACTATGTGTCACAGGCTGATGCAAATCTTCATTGACAGAAATGTTGAAATGTAATATTTATTCTACACATTTTTACAACATTGGAAAACATTACTAAAACGGAGGCTTTTCAGAGGGTGTGATAACTCCTGGAAATTACTGGCTTAGAATGGCCAAAGGTAAAGATGTGTCTGTTCAAGTTGAAAGAAACGGAAACTACAAATAAAATGACCTCAAATATACCGAAAATACGAGGCATAATGATGCATTATGTACATACAGCTGGCATAAATAGCATGTTAACATCGATTAGCTTGCAGTCATGCAGTGACCAAATATGCTTGGTAAGCACTCTACACAAGTCAATAACATCAACAAAGCTCACCATTGTGGATTCACGCACAGCATAAGACGTTTGATGGACAAATAGAGACAAAGAAGGAGTGGCATGAAATATGTTTTTCTGTGGCAGCATCAAGGAAAGTTGTACATGCAAACAAACTACGGTGCGTTCAAGGACTTCCAAAACCGCGCCAAATACTCTCATCAGTGAAGCATGCTTAATGTAAACAGTGGGATTTCTAACAATTAGGAAGGTTGGTGTCATGTTTGTCCTCCTACAGAAACCATAATAAAATCCATCCATCCATTTTCTACCGCTTATTCCCTTCGGGGTAGCAAGGGCGCTGGAGCCTATCTCAGCTACAATCGGGCGCCACCTCATCACAGGGCCAACACAGATAGACAGACAACATTCACACTCACATTCACACACTAGGGACCATTTAGTGTTGCCAATCAACCTATCCCCAGGTGCATGTCTTTGGAGGTGGGATGAAGCCGGAGTACCCGGAGGGAACCCACGCAGTCACGGGGAGAACATGCAAACTCCACACAGAAAGATCCCGAGCCCGGGATTGAACCCCAGATTACTCAGGACCTTCGTATTGTGAGGCAGATGCAATAACCCCTCTTTCACCGTGCTGCCCCATGTTAAAATAAAAATAAAACATTTTTCCTCATCTCGTTCCATTTTTCCAGGGAGCCACTAGGGCGGCGGTAAAGAGCCGCTTGTGGCTCGAAAGCCGCGAGTTGCCGACCCCCGTCCTACAAGATGTACTAACACACAATGAGGGTTTGAAGGCGCAAGTTTTTGATGGCTTTCTAAAAAGTGCACTAGTTTGTGTTGGCCTTTCTCGCATAATAAAAGAGTTGTCAAAGAAACAATGTGATATTGTGAAAGCCAACAGAGGCCATAAATTCATGCTTGAATTTGAAGAATTGCAGGAGAACTAATTGAGAATGCTGGGAGAGCAGTTCTAGCCGCTAAAAATACTCGCTGGTTCCTCTCCAGCTGATTTATTCTGGCACAACCCAACCCAGCAGGACCCCTTTATAAAATATAGATCCGCTTTCCAGTTAGATTAAAGGCCACTCTCATTTTCACTCAGCCTCTACACTACTGAAGACTTATCGTCTCATTTTAAGATGAGCATACACTCCTGTCTTTTTCTTTTTTTTGCTCCTTAATGGCACCTCTTTTGAATTAGAAGACGTTAAGGTCAAGCATTGCGCTGTGATCAAAAGCGGGTCATGTGATGTTTCTATGCGGGCCTACAGAGCCAGGATTTAGGAGTGAGATGCCACACCAGGTGCTAATCCCGACATGGCGATATGGAGGCGTCTTCATTAATGCCACGGTGATATTACTTTGCTGAAATGATTGGGAATATTCAGGGAATGTAAATCACACCGCAGTTCGGCAAGCATCAAGGGATTAACAGCACGGTTTGCCTCTTCTATAGCTTTTGTAGCGATGCTTTTTCTGAAAACAGAGGCCTTAACGAAGAATGTGAAGAGAAGAATAATACCCCCTTTTTATTAGTTAGTCGTTTTTTTTGCTTTCATTTGCAACAAACTTAAAGCATGTAAGTTCATAGTTTATTTGAAGACTTGCAGCACTATTACAGACTGTTTTTAATGACCTGCTGCAAAATCGTTAGCCAAAGATACTTTATAACAGTGGTGCCCAACCACCGGTCCGGCGTCTGTAACGCATTTGTTACCGGGCCGCACAGAGGCTTTAAATAATTTATAACCGCCGGTCCAACCAGACACACCAATAAGCTTGTTCATAGATGTATTATAAAACTCCTAATGTCCGATAATACCCGACTGCCGATATTATCGGCCGATAAATGCTTTAAAATGAAATATCGGAAAATATCGGAAATTATCGGTATCGGTTTCATAATTATCGGTATCGTTTCAAAAAGTAAAATGTATGACTTTTTAAAACGCCGCTGTGTACACGGACGTAGGGAGAGGTGCAGAGCGCCAATACACCTTAAAGGCACTTCCTATTCGTGCCGGCCCAGTCACATAATTTCTACGGCTTTTCACACACACAAGCGAATGCAAGGCATACTTGGTCAACAGCCATACAGGTCACACTGTGGGTGGCCATATAAACAACTTTAACACTGTTACAAATATGCGCCACACTGTGAACCCACACCAAACAAGAATGACAAACCCATTTCGGGAGAACATCCGCACCGTAACACAACATAAACACAACAGAACAAATACCCAGTACCCCTTGCAGCACTAACTCTTCCGGGACGCTACAATATACACCCCCGCTAACCCCTACCCCCCGCCCCCCAACCCCGCCCAACTCAACCTCCTCATGCATGTCCCAAATTCCAAGCTGCTGTTTTGAGGCATGTTAAAAAAAAAAGGCACTTTGTGACTTCAATAATAAATATGGCAGCGCCATGTTGGCATTTTTTTTCCCATAACTCGAGTTGATTTATTTTGGAAAACCTTGTTACATTGTTTAATGCATCCAGCGGGGCATCACAACAAAATTAGGCATAATAATGTGTTAATTCCACGACTGTATATATCGGTATCGGTTGATATCGGAATCGGTAATTAAGAGTTGGACAATATCGGAATATCGGATATCGGCAAAAAAGCCATTATCGGACATCTCTAATATTGTATATGGGTTATACTTGTATAGCGCTTTTCTACCTTCAAGCTAGACAACAAAAATGCTGTTTTTAGGGATCCACACTTTTTTCTTTTTTTTTAAGTATATAAGTACATAGTTGAATTAAAGACTTGCAGCACTTTTAACACTACTGCTAAAATGAGATTAAAGTAAAAAACTTAGAGCCGTTAAATAAAAAATTTGTAAAACAAAAAAAACATTATTCAAATCATAAAAACTAAACAAACAAAAACACAATATTACGGGCTAAGCTCAGTGGCCTAGTGGTTAGAGTGTCCGCCCTGAGATCGGTAGCTCGTGAGTTCAAACCCTGTTCGAGTCATACCAAAGACTATAAAAATGGGACCCATTACCTCCCTGCTCTGCGATGAGGTGGCGACTTGTCCAGGGTGTACCCCGCCTTCCGCCCGATTGTAGCTGAGATAGGCTCCAGCGCCCCCCGCGACCCCAAAGGGAATAAGCGGTAGAAAATGGATGGATGGATGGATACCTCCCTGCTTGGCACTCAGCATCAAGTGTAGGAATTGGGGGTTACATCACCGAAATGATTCCCGGGCGCGGCCACCGCTGCTGCTGCTCACTGCTCCCCTCGCAGGGGGTGAGGGTGATGGGTCAAATGCAGAGGATAATCTCACCACACCTAGTGTGTGTGTGACTATCATTGGTACTTTAACTTTAACTTTAACTAACTTTAGAATGTTGTGGAAGAATTTGACCCAAATTATTGGGAACCACCTCTGAAGTCGCACCGAGATCTCTGCAAATCTTGCCAGTTGCGTAAGCACCACTGCAGTAAACCTGTCCCTCTTGCTTTTTCTTTGGCTTTTGCGGAAACACTTACTGGGAAATCAGCAGCCTCAATAAGAAGAATATTGACAGAAAATATGTAATTTGTTCTTTAAAGGTTAACTTCTTTTTCCACTTACATGTCAGCTAAGAAGCTTAGATTCACATTACGCCTTATCAATTGCCATTGAAGTTACAATAGAGTGCTCTTATGTTTTTACGTGAACAGTGGCTAACTTCTTTTTGCACTTGAATGACAGTAATGAACGGTGAAAAGTACCTGTGAAAATTTGTTGAGACTGACTTGTCACTTCATGAATGTTTTAAGATAGTGACGGTTCGACACTCGAACAAATTATTTCTTAAGGGAAAAACTGTACAGTATTTATTATGCCGAGCTGTATTGTCATCCACAAACAGTTTCGTGGTTTAACGTGGAGAAAGCGGTAACGCTTGAAACCGTGGACATCACGCTGTTGTTTACTGATATTTTCAGACGGCAACTGCAACAACATGGAGCTCTTCCAGCTGTTCCTCGCTAACAAGAGACCGAAGGAGGGAGCCTCTGTCAAAACACATCCAAGCGTAATCACCTTATCTTCCAACTCTCTTGACATGTTGTTGTGTTTCCTTTTTTTTTTGGCAACATGTCAGAGCGTGTTTGCATTTAAATTATTCACACACAATTCGTTTCCATTTGCCCCGAAAGGACAACCAAGGCGGTAAGATGATATGCTGAGTTAGCAAATTGTGTGGGGGTGAATAAAAAACATGTTTTCTTTGAATATGGATGTCATGTCAGAAATCGTATTGCTTCTTTATCGTCAGGGCGCCACTAAAGCTACGACACATGGGTCATGTGGTTTGTGGAAGTATTTAAAAAGCGCCTGTCAGGAAGTTATACAAACCTCAGAGGAATTATTGTTAAAAAAAAGACTAAAAAAAACACTACAAATGCTCATTATTCATAATTTCAAAAAGATGAACACCCGCAATAAAAGCATGTGATTTAATTCAGCCAATGAGATGAGAAACAGAAAAATATGTAAAGAAATCATTCTAATTCAATTATAACATTACCAATTGACAATTATAAATATTACTCATAGCAGTGAAATTTTTGTATTCCTTTTTTTTAATTTTTATATATATATATATATATTTTCGCTGTAAAATTACATTTTACAGCGAAAGCTTAATTCAAAACTGTTGTCCTAGATTTTTGGGGGATACATTTTTAAGTATACCACTGGGAATATTGTCTTACTTCATCCTACAACCGACCCTTGAAAAGGAAGATTTGGGAATTATTTCAGGCAATAAGCAAATAATAAAGAAATACATAAGGAATTAATAATACAACCAATATTAATATATAGTTAATCAACTTCAGGTTATAATAAATATGATAAATGTAAAAAAAAAAGAACAATATAAGTATTATTTTGTTATTATGAAATGATGGGTGCATATTTACAAATAAATAATAAAATATTGCTAATATTTCCAAAAAATAATACACAATTGAAAAGGTCAACAAATGTTATAAAATTAATTTAACTTAAGAGATAATAAATATAAATGGTTTATACTTGTATTGCGCTTTTCTACCTCCAAGGTACTTAAAGCGCTTTGACACTATTTCCACATTCACCCAATCACACACTGATGGAGGTAGCTGCCAAGCAAGGCCCTAACCACAACCCATCAAGAGCAAGGGTAACGTGTCTTGCGGACACAGCGGACGTGACTAGGATGGCAGAAGCTGGGGATCGAACCAGAAACCCCCACGGCCGCTCTACCAACCGAGCCACTGTACACATTTATAGATATATGTATATATACATAAATGTGTATATAAGAATATGTATACATACAATATATATGTATGTATATATGAATATTTATACATACATATATATGTATATATATACTCACTCATATATATATATATATATATATATATATATATTACCAAAAAAAAAATATATATATATACGTATATATATATATATATATAAATATATATATATATAAAATAAATATACATATATATATATATATATATATATATATATATATGTATATATATATATGCCATTTGCAGAATGCAGTGAGCCTATATATATATATATATATATATATACACAATATATATATATATATACACAGTATATATATATATATATATATATATATATATATATATATATATATATATATATATATATATATATATATATATATATATATAGGCTCACTGCATTCTGCAAATGACACCTTTAAGTGGAAATGTGGGATATATTCCAGCCAATGAGCTAATAATAAAGAAAAAAATAATTTATAATTAAAAAATATGTATTAATAAATTAATTTAACTTCAGAGAGTATAATAAATATGATAAATGAAAAATGTAACAATATTTGGCATTATGTTATTTTAAAAATATGTATGCATATTTACAGATAGATGTTTTTTTTTTTAAATTACAATTACTTTAAGAATTGATAATATAAAAAAAAAATAGATAAAAAATTGAAAAAGTCGGCAAATGTAGGGATTTTTGTGTGAAGTTTTTGGCTCACTTCATCCTGCAAATAATGGGTATTTCATGTGATTCGGTGTCATGGATACAGACAAATCAACTTTTGCTAGTAGTTCATAGGGTTTTGAACTGCAAAAGGCATAGAAGTCTCTTAATGACGCTCAATGATGCAAGCATTTGCAAGTAACCCCCAGCCCCAGTCAGAAAAAGAGGGAGTCCCACACACCTTGTTGTTCCATTAACACACTGTGACCCTGATGCAAAAAGGTCAGCGGTAATTAGAAAAATAAAAGCGAAAAGTGTGTCTGAATTGCAGTATGTTAATCACCAGAGTCAAACAAGTCAAAAAGTGAGCCTGACGGGGCGCCGCCACCTTTGACTTGCAAACCCGCACGCTCCTTCCCTTCTAAAGACGCGCCGCACATAATTTGATTAGTATTGATTTGACTTGAGGGTGTTTGTGAAAGGTGTAATCGTTATAAGAACGACAAGACCACGATGATGGAGGCGGTCTAATCCCGCTTCCTGACGACTTTTTGCCGCTAGGGCTGAAATGTCACCGCCTGGGATTACGCCGTCTTAATCTGGAACAATATATTGGCTTTGTCAGCTACCTCAGACATGCCATGTTTGTGTCTGCTTGGCGGTAAACATTATGCAAATGATTGAACATAGGAAGAGTGAGCTGCATCTTAAATATGTGGAGGAGTAGGAGGATGACGGAGGGGCAAGCCGCACAGAGCGACTGACTCTAGAGAGGTTTGTGTTAAAAGGTTAAGGGTGGATAGCGAAAAGGTCACGCTTTTGAAACGCTTTGCAAGAAAAGGTCACAGAGTAGAAAAGTTGCGCAGTACTGTTCTGTCGGGGTGGAGGTCAAAGTTCAGTGGGGGGAAAGAACAGAGCATTACACGATCTGAGGGAATTGTCAAAGAGGAGCGTGAGCATCGAGCTACTGAATGCATTAGCTTGTCTCTGTCGCCATCTAGTGGACAGTTCTGTCACCTAGGTAAAAATATAATTGAATTGAGCTACTAAATACCCATAAAGTTAAAAGGGTGAAACATTAGGGTAAATGTGAGGTCGGTTACCACCGAGTGGCATCGAAGAGCAGCATTTTGACAAAAACACTATAAAATTATTAAAACTTGCTATACTAATTTGTTTCACTTTGAAGATGCAACTGATTCCCTGATGTTGAACCATGCGAATTCTTAAAGCCAATGAGGCCAAAATGTATCATTGTTATGATCATTAACTGAATTTCCATTCAGGGATTCTGAATATTTAAAAAATACTACTAATATTAATATTACAATTTTTTGTTTTAATTATCGACACAAGTCAACAAGTCCAAAAACTAGTAGGAATAATAACAATAGTAATGATGATGATAATATCTATGGTTTACTCTTATTGTTTTATTAATAATATATTTTTTGAAACTTTTTTTAATTAAAAAAAATACACAATAGCATAATGACTAAAAATGGGTTAAAAAAAAACAACACAATAGCAAAATGACTAAAAATGGGTTAAAAAAAATTTCATTTCTGAGTAGTCTATCAAAAATAACAAGTTAACTCATGTGATTAATCACAAAAAGACGTCGCATTTATCATGTATACACACGCAAATTAACTATCCGTGGTTGCATAGACGAGGGAAAAGACTCCGACTGCTGTGCTCTCCGGCAACTTTCATTTCAAACAAACCCCAGCAGTACTTTAGATAATATGGTTGCCAATATTTGAGCAATAAAATTATGTAAAAAAAATAAAAATGTTATCTTCTTTATTCAATTTCATTTTCATTTATTTATTTATTTCAGGCAATAACATAAAAAAGTACAAAGTTGACAACACATAATAATATAAATTAATATAGTGCAAAAGGTAATGTATAGTATGTAATTCATGACTGTCCAGTTTTGCCTGAAAGGGAGTGGGAAGAAGATAATTTATTTAATCCCACCCCCAGTTCTCCATTCAGTGATTATTCACATGAGTTTCACTCTTACTTTGTTCAAGGATTGCCATTCTGACAACAAAATCCAATTTTTGTCAATAAACTGGGGTCTTTTTAGAAGTTAATTTCAATTATGCAAGCAAGTTATTTACTGCAATTAAAAAAATGAATCGTTTCACAGCACTAATTTTTATATCATAGTATTGCATAAGACCAGGGATCCTGCATGAGACAGCACGAAAAATAAGCGTTTGCTAAGGTTTTATCGGGCAAAAAGACAGAAAATATTTAAGAGGTGAGGTGTACCGGAACACTTAAGAAGGAAATGCAACAGCTTGAAAAAAACAAAGAAATACTTGTTTTTCAACCTGCTATGCTAACTTGTTTCACTTTGAAGAGGAAAATGCACTTAGTCGTACCTTTGCCCGACACAACCTCGCTTTCTGTCCGCCAACGGAATCCAAACTGTTAAAAAGAAAGAATTCAGTGAGTCAACTGATGCATTGCTTTTCAAAGCCACTTTCAATGGCGCTAGATTAATGTACATTATAGCCGCCAGATAACTGGAAGGCCGCTCTGCCGAGTGCAGAGTGCCACCAAGGCTAGTGTGAAAATAAAATGCCTTTTTTTGTGTCAGGTTAAATGGATCAGACCCAAAATCTAATGGGGTTCTTTCCTCGCCTCGTGCTCCGCCAAGGAAACGACCTGATATCTGAATAGGATGTAGGTGCCTGAACATCACATACAATATTAATGTTCAGGTGAGACATGTCACCAAGCCCCCAAGGACAAAATACAACATTTATTAATCAGACGATGACAATAAGTGCAAAGAAATGATGGCGCCGTGTGAATAAGCAGGAAAGAAAGGACAGGGACATAGTAATCTGAACTTTCCATTCCCATTTGCAACTCCTGTATTTTATTATAAAATACATTTTATTTCAGGAGAAAGAAGGTTTTTAAATAGCAAGCTTTGTTGTAAATGATTTCCCATACAACAGAGACCATTATTTTGGTACCCTTGTACAGTCACATACTTCATCTATTCACTTTCAGGTCTCGTAACCATGACAACTGTGTCCTCCCGACCACGATCAAGCCGCCTCAGGGACTCTTAGTTTCCTGAGGTTTTTCATAATGCAATCATGTGCCAGCTGCATAAATATAACATATTTCTTCAAATAGGGGCTGCATTTGTTACAAGTAAGGTGTTTATTAGTGTGGAGCAGTTTTTTTTTGGTATATTTTTTATTTTAGTGTTTGTATTGATTGAATTTCCATCCATCCATTTTCTACCGCTTGTCCCTTTTGGGGTCGCGGGGGGTGCTGGAGCCTATCTCAGCTGCATTCGGTGTGGAAGGCGGTGTACACCCTGGACAAGTCGCCACCTCATCACAGGACCAACACAGATAGACAGACAACATTCACACTCACATTCACACACTAGGGCCAATTTAGTGTTGCCAATCAACCTATCCCCAGGTGCATGTCTTTGGAGGTGGGAGGAAGCCGGAGTAGGTAGGTAGGTGGGTGGGTGGATGGATGGATGGATGGATAGATGGATAGTACTTTGATTCCTTTAGGAAAATTAAAATTCCAGCAGTGTCACGTGGGGTTCGCAGCTAGCTGCGGGGTTGTTCTTCCAATGCAAAATAGACGGCTCCGGACAACAGCGTGAAGGTAGGCTAGGATTTATTAATATAAATCACGCACTACCGCGAACATAAACAATACAACAACAACTACAACAAAAAAAGAGGCAAGCGTGCCTAAAACGCAAGTGAGGCTAATCTTAAACAGAAGCTATGGCATGGACATGGAAACTTACTTGGACAGAGCAAGACATAAACCGGTGTGACATCAAAACAACGCAGGCAGAACGAGTGATGAACAAAGGTAGGCTTAAATAACAATGACATGATTGGTGACAGGTGTGTGTGAGTCCGAACGTGAAACAGGTGCGTGACGTGACAGGTGAAACTAATGGTTGCTATGGTGACAAAACAAAACAAAAGTGCACAAAAAGTCCAAAATTTAAACCGAACATTACTAAAACAAAACATGATCACACAGACATGACAGAATCCCCCCCTTACGGACAGATCCCAGATGTCCAAAAACAGAAAATATCAACAAGAGTCATGGGAGGGCGGGAGGGGGACATGGCGGTGGGTCGCCAGGCCACATGTCCCCGTATCCACCGGGGCAGAGTTAGGTGGCGGCGGCGAGTGGAACGCCGCTGCAGCAGGCGAGGCGGGCGCCCAGGGAATGGCCACATTCGTGGCCGACTGGGAGGTGGGCGCACTTGGCGTGGCGGGCGACCAGGTAGCGGCCATATCCGTGACCGACGAGGAGGGAGGTGCGTCATCGTGGCAGGTGTGGAAGCAGCAGATGATGCAGGCAGCGAAGCTCGGCGTGGCGCGTCAGGCGGCGAAGCTCGGCGTGGCGCGTCAGGCGGCGAAGCTCGGCGTGGCGCGTCAGGCGGCGAAGCTCGGCGTGGGTCTTGGTCTTGGCATGGCGGGTCTTGGTCTTGGTCTTGGCGTGGCGGGTCTTGGTCTTGGCGTGGCGGGTCTTGGTCTTGGCGTCGTGGAGCTGGTACCGGAGCTTGGCGTCGTGGAGCTGGTACCGGAGCTTGGCGTCGTGGAGCTGGTACCGGAGCTTGGCGTCGTGGAGCTGGTACCGGAGCTTGGCGTCGTGGAGCTGGTACCGGATCTTGGCGTCGTGGAGCTGGTACCGGAGCTTGGCGTCGTGGAGCTGGTACCGGAGCTTGGCGTCGTGGAGCTACTGGTGGAGGTGGAGGTGGTCTAGCTGGGGGTTGCGGCTTGGCATGGTAAAGCTGAGTCACCCCACCAGTGCAGTTCCCAGCCCTAGCCCCCCCCTCAAGGAGCGGATACCAGACGCGCTCCCTGCGGTCTGGAACTCTCTTTAAGGGTGGGTGGGGGGAGGTATGGAGGGGGGCAGAATCCTCCCCATTAAATTGTCCAGAAAATCTATTCACCACCCCCACTTTAGACTGGGTCTGAAAAAATCTAAATTTAGAAAAACATTTCTCAAAAGGATTATTTTTTGAAACGAAGTCCTTGGTGGGCGGCTGACAGAGGGCGTAAATAGAATCTAAAAAAAAAATATCTTGGTTTCTGACGTCATCACCAGTGGGCGGGATGACGTCATCAGCACATGTCTCCTGCGGCGGCAAGGAAAAATGAGCTGCTTGGGGAATCTTGTTGTCCGTGGGAGGGTTTTGGGGGAACGACGCGTCATGCTGGCGAGAAAAAGCCTTTCTGGTTGGCTTCCAGCTTTGCCAGCGCGTCTCCATCACCTCCTCGTGGCCGGTCTGCGGAAGAACGTCTGCTGCCTGCGTTCTGTCACGTGGGGTTCGCAGCTAGCTGCGGGGTTGTTCTTCCAATGCAAAATAGACGGCTCCGGACAACAGCGTGAAGGTAGGCTAGGATTTATTAATATAAATCACGCACTACCGCGAACATAAACAATACAACAACAACTACAACAAAAAAAGAGGCAAGCGTGCCTAAAACGCAAGTGAGGCTAATCTTAAACAGAAGCTATGGCATGGACATGGAAACTTACTTGGACAGAGCAAGACATAAACCGGTGTGACATCAAAACAACGCAGGCAGAACGAGTGATGAACAAAGGTAGGCTTAAATAACAGTGACATGATTGGTGACAGGTGTGTGTGAGTCCGGACGTGAAACAGGTGCGTGACGTGACAGGTGAAACTAATGGTTGCTATGGTGACAAAACAAAACAAAAGTGCACAAAAAGTCCAAAATTTAAACCGAACATTACTAAAACAAAACATGATCACACAGACATGACAAGCAGCAGTGTACAAAATTGAGATCGAATTTAAAAAGTAAAAAGTAAATAATGGGGGTATAAATGGAAACAAAATAGAAAAATATTACAATAGAATAACAATGAAAAGCAACAATGAGAATAAAAATATAACAGTAAAATAAGAATATAACAAGAGAAACTAGGCAGTAGTGACCATGTTATGAAAAAGTACTGCACTGTTATTGTTTTGCATCCCCTGTCATCCTAGTACCCCCCCAGAGAGGATGTATTTATTTATTTTATTTTTTGTTTCAATACCTTTATTTTACTGTATTGTTCTTATGATTATTATTCTTTTCATTATTAGTTTTTTTAAACATATACGAAATAAACTACTCCTACTAATTTTACAAGTACACAATATCTACCGGTAGTTTAATTGATTAACTAACAATTATAGTACATACATATAATAATATTTTTAAAAAACTAACTTACTTACTTTATTTAATTGAAATTCTATAAGTACACAAAATGTTATAGTAAATATTCTATTCCCAAGGTTCTACTTCAGAAGTCATTAGCGGGATGCAATATTCCCTTTGACAAACTTATAAATTCATCCCCAACAAATGTAAAAAAAAAAAGCTTTTCAATATACATTATATATATATATATATATATATACGGTATATATATATATATATATATATATATATATATATATATATATATAGTATTTTTGCAAAAATAAAACACTACAAAAATGTCACAGTTATTGATTAATATTTATATTAAAATTATAATTGCTAATAATTGTCATTTTATTAGATCATTATTTTTAAACGTACTATTGTTTTTTGTTTTTTTCTTGTCATTTTGTTTTAACATAATTGTAGTGGAGTTTTACATCTATTATGATGGAGGCTATTATTTAAAGAAATACACAATATACTGTATACAAATGGACACAGTAGAAAACAGTATAACAGTATCCTAATCCCAGGCTGATAACGAAGAAGCACTTTAAGACTGATGGTCATCGTGCAAATTTTTAATAAAACATGTCATTATCTGTGTACGGTTTTATTTTTATCCATTGATCCTACCTTGTTTTCCTTGTATCGACTGAGATCAGCTATGCAGTATTCCTTAAAAAGTTTGTCATAATACTTTTTCGCCAATTCTTTTTCCCTAAGACACAAATTTCAGAGTTAACTTTGAAGTTTCTTCGTAAAAGTTGTAAAGAAATAAAGCACTTGCCACGTCATGTCCTCCTCGTCCTCGTCCCGCCAAAGGAAGCGATGGTTCTCCCGCAGGACATCCGAGTCGGTTTTATCTTTTTCCCTGGAGGAAAAAAAAAGTTAACTGAGGATAATAATGTGTCTAGAGTTTAATATGACAAAATACTCACAAAGAACGTTTAAAGTCGACCATGTGTCCTCCATAATAAAGTATGTAATCGCCGACAAACTTCTTATGTCGTTCAAACTGGACACAGCTGCTTAAGGTAATTAAAATCAGCTTTTATTATGTTATTACTTCACATGCAAAACACATTTAAGGATACAGCATTCAGTGATATCAGATGGGCTCTTCTATTTCTGGCTTCCTCTCTGCAGAACAAATAAGAGCAATAATGAAGCACATTTAAAACATTTCTCAACTACTAAACTCAGTATACTACAGTACATATTATTTTGATTTGAGAGTACCTGTCCCGTTCGTTGGTATGAAAACTGCGGTGAGCCACCTGAGAGTGTTGACTTTTTTGGAAAGGCTTCCGTAAAATTTCCTCCTCATGTTTCCTGTCAATAAAAAGACGATAAACTTTGAATTCTCTGTCCTTGTGTCTCGTCCACATGATTGTTGGGGGGGGGGGGGGGGGGGACAAACTCATACCGCACAAGCACATTTATTACCGTTTAAGTCTGTTCTCTGAGGACTCTCCTTGTCCCTCATCATCACTGAAATCTGAATTGTAGTCAGCACCACCGCCATGAACCTTTTAAAAACAAATATATATCTATATTCACAACATATGATATACATTTTTTAATTAAGCATCTTCAATACAATATGTTCATCTACAAAAAAAATGCAATATTGATGTTTAAAGAGAATTATAAAGAAATTGAATTACAGTTGTTTCATTACAGCACGTCCGAAAAGGAGTAGGAAGAAGCAGAGCTTATTTAATACTACCCCTGTTCATACCATAGCAATTTTATCCAATTTTCCTTGTTCTCTGTAACAGAACAGTGGACAAATAAAACATTCGTAATCATCAATACAATACATAACCACTTGATACTATTACAGCTGTTTCATTACAGCTCGTCCGAAAAAGAGTAGGAAGAAGCAGAACTTATTTAATCCTACCCCTTTTCATACCATAGCGATTTTATCCAATTTCCTTGTTCTCTGTAACGGAACAGTGAACAAATAAATAATAAATAAATAATATACCATAGTAAGCAAACAAATATTAAATACATAAATAATCTTTGTCTCAATAAAAAAATTAAAAAAAGGCTTCAAGATGTTCATCATAATTCTTGTTCTGTGTACTTTGTTAACACTTGTAGTTTGAACAGTCTCTTAAAGTGAATCATATTGGTGCTTTGTTTGATTTCTTTGGTTAATCCTTTCATAATTGAATTCCACATACTGATATACTAAAGGTTTTAAGTGTTGTACGAGCATACAAATGTTTTAAATTACATTTTCCTCTAAGGTTATATTTTTCCTCTGTTGTTGAAAAGAATTGTTGTACATTCTTGGGTAGCAGGTTTACAGTTTGCTTTGTACATCATTTTAGCTGATTGCAAATGCACCAAATCGTTGAATTTCAATAATTGTGATTTAATTATACATCCATCCATCCATCCATCCATTTTCTACCGCTTATTACTCACAATAATATACCCTCTCTTATTTCATCAAATGTAGTTTGTATGAATACATTACACCTTTCGATAAATGATTGATTGATTGATTGAAACTTTTATTAGTAGATTGCACAGTTCAGTACATATTCCGTACAATTGACCACTAAATGGTAACACCCGAATAAGTTTTTCAACTTGTTTAAGTCGGGGTCCACGTAATCAATTCATGTTAATTAATGTTTCCTCCTCTTCTTGTACCTATAGAAAATATTTGTTTGCATTTATTTTCAAAATAAATTACCTTATTGCTTTGTTCGATTTCCCCTGCTTTTCTCATGGCCCAAATAGTTTACAGTAGCACTATACATAATCATAATACCAGGGCGTCTAGTGAGGGGCATTTTGTACTCCCTTGTCCCAGGAAGAATGCTTTGCGGAAATCTTTTATTTATAGATCTGTATCGCTCTGGAATAACCTGCCTCGAATTCTCACCGGCATTGAAAGTAAACAGGTTTTTAAAAGGAAAGTAATATTTTATCTGAGTCTTTAAATTAGTTCGCTTGTTGATGATTTTTGTTTGGTTTTGTATTGTGTAGTTATATTTATATGGTAATTATTATTCTGTGGCTGTAAATTGTTTGCTTGTTTCCTTATTGATGCTTTTTTTTCCTGTATTGCGTAGTTATAATTATATGCTTTTACTTGTAATTGTATTGAGTTTGTGGACCCCAGGAAGACTAGTGGGTTGTTGTGGCAACCAGCTAATGGGGATCCTTAATAAAAATCTAATCTCGTCTAATTGATTCCACTGAGTCACCCCACACACGTATATACATATACTTTTAAAAGCTGTGTTTACATAATGCTGCTTTAAATTCAGTTTGCCCCTCAACTTGGGCTTTGTACCGAGGATGTCGTTGTGGCTTGTGCAGCCCTTTGAGACACTTGTGATTTAGGGCTATATAAATAAACATTGAACTTATATTTTCCGTCTCGATCTCTGAACACGTTTTGCATAGTTTGTGGTAGCAGATGATATCGCAATAGAAACAATGGAATATAAAGCAGATAAGAAGCGATAGCTGTGGCATAACGTGACAACATTGTAATTAATGTATATACTAAACAGGCTCATCACTAATGTAAGAAAACCCGGCTATGTTGCCAAATTACGTTATTATTAACTTGGCCATCATCGTCGTAGGTTAATATCAACGAGATTAATACTCAAACTAATTATATTACTGCATAAAATCACGATATTTCACCAAATAAATACAAACCTTGACGAGATTATCCATGTTGTCCTCGCATTGAAAATGCTACAAGCGGATGTTTACAAAATAGGCGTCGCTGGCGAGTGACGTCACACACGCGCGTACTGATGACGTGCCTCAACCCCGGATAAGTATGATATATTTGAAAATCCCGACTGAATAGTGACCTAAAAAACTAATTGTTTATTGTATTATTACACACAAAATGACAGCTAATGCCACTTTTTACTTTTGATACATAATTAGATGTGAATTTTGTTAACTTTTAACCTTATTTATATTTATGTCTTTGTTTATGTCATTATATGCCTGGTAAAGTGATTTGTCCGTCCCTTTATCGACCAAAATACTCACTTTTGTGGTATTCAACTATATGTTTCATCAGTTTTAAGGATGCTTAAGTTTATAAAAGTAAAACAGGAACAAAACGAGAATGAAGTTTGGTGCATGTACAGTAGGCCGGAGTTACTCAACTCAAACATGGCCATTGAATGGCATCTGTATAAAACTTAGGGTAGTTAAAAAAACACCACCATACTTCTGTCATATAATTAAGATTTTTTTCAAAAACAGCACAGGGCTGCTGTCATATAGATCAGAATCAGAAATACTTTATTATTCCCCGAGGGGAAATTAAAATTTTCAGCACAATCCCATTCAAGATCAGACAAACATTACAGGGAGACAGAACAGGATCGCTGACGGGTCTGCCGACTTCCGGCGCCCCTACAAAAAGGTGAGATACATCATACAGGTAAACAAGGGGGGGATTGTTGAGAAAAAGAAAAAAAAATCGGTCTAAGCCTGGGCCCCTGAAGAGAGGGTCCAGACTGAGGCCAAGGGAAAAAACAACTCATAGCCATAGCACACATCTCTCTTACCTGTACATAAATCAGTGGTCCCCAACCTTTTTTGCACAGACCAGTTTAAAGTTAAGTTAAAGTACCAATGATTGTCACACACACACACTTGGTGTGGTGAAATGTGTCCTCTGCATTTGACCCATCCCCTTGTTCACCCCCTGGGAGGTGAGGGGAGCAGTGACCAGCAGCAGTGGCTGCGCCCGGGAATCATTTTGGTGATTTAACTTCCTATTCCAACCCTTGATGCTGAGTGCCAAGCAGGAAGGTAATAGGTCCCATTTTTATAGTCTTTGGTATTACTCGATTTAATGTAGGCATTATTTTCACTTATTTTTTTAGAAAATAAGTGCATGAAAAATACAACTCACAAAAACGCTGAATTAGTAGGAGCAACTTCGGTGCGTTCAAGGACTTTCGAAATCAGGACAAAATGGCACGCGTCAAATACTCTCATCAGAGAATGATGTTTAATGTAAACAGTGGGATTTCTAACAATTAGGAAGGTTTGTGTCATGTTTGTCCTCCTACAGAAACCATATTAAAACAGAAAAATGTTTTTTTTCCTCATCTTTTTCCATTTTCATACATTTTTGAAAAAGTTCAAGGGAGCCACTAGGGCGGCGCTAAAGAGCCGCTCGTTGCCGACCCCCAGCTCTACTGGGACAGGCGAAAGTTAAGTCGAGAAAATGCAGTCGTTTAAAAATGATTGAATGTTTCTCTGCGGCCCGGTAGCAAATGTGTCACGGACCGGTGGTTGGAGACCACTGATTATAGACGATCTTTGACTAGAGCAGGGGTCGGCAACCCACGGCTCTAAAGCCGCATGCGGCTCTTTAGCGCCGCCTTAATGGCTCTCTGGAGCTTTTTCAAAAATGTATGAAAAATGGAAAAAGATGTAGGGAAGAAAAAAAATGTTTTTGTTTTAATATGGTTTCTGTAAGAGGACAAACATGACACAAACCTCCCTAATTGTTACAAAGCACACTGTTTATATTAACTTCACTGATTCGAGTATTTGGCGAGCGCCGTTTTGTCCTACTAATTTTGGCGGTCCTTGAACTCACCATAGTTTGTTTACATGTATAACTTTCTCCGACTTTCTAGGACATGTTTTATGCCACTTCTTTTTCTGTCTCATTTTGTCCACCAAACTTTTAACGTTGTGTATGAAAGTGAGTTTTGTTGATGTTACTGACTTGTTGGAGTGCTAATCAGACATATTTGGTCACTGCATGACAGCAAGCTAATCGATGCTAACATGCTATTTAGGCTAGCTATATGTACATATTGCATCATTATGCCTCGTTTGTAGGTATATTTGAGCTCATTTAGTTTCCTTTAAGTCCTCTTAATTCAATTTATATCTCATGACACACTATCTGTATGTAATATGGCTTTTAATGTTTTGCGGCTCCAGAAAGATTTGTTTTTGTATTTTTGGTCCAATATGGCTCTTTCAACATTTTGGGTTGCCGACCCCTGGACTAGAGTATATAGAACATCAAAATATTATAAGCAAAGGTCTGCCCCCGCCCCTTGAAAATATGGCCCCCAGTACTGTTTACCTCAATAGCCCTGATGTAGGCGTTTAAATGTCGCACTGGAAATATAAAGAGGCTATTATGTGTTAAGTTTGAAGTCAAAAGGTGGCGAAGAAAGAAGTCCAGTGTTTTGTGCCATTTTCCCCCCACCCACCCATCAGAACAAAGGGCACCAATGTGGGACCAAACTACAACCGGAAGTGTATTATCTTTAAAGAACAATTTAAATTGCCTGTTCTTGTCGTGCGCTACTGCTTGACAACAACGCAATTAATTTTACAACATGTTTAGTGCACCAAATTAATATTTAACGTCTCTTTTCTCCTTCATCATAGCAAAGCGTGGAATCGTGGGGCGGGTGGGGCGGGGGGTGTCATTTGAAAGAGGCAGGTGCACTCGCTCACAATGGCCGTCCCCTCATTAGTCGTGCACTGCTTTTGAGGCGCGCATAAATAATGATAATAAAAGCTAAGATAAGAGAAGAAATGTGCACTTTGTTTAGGGGTGCTTCTCCTCCTCCCCCTTTCTCTTTCTCTCGCCCCATCCTTTTCTCCATTTGAGGCCAACTTCTTTGTATGCAGCAGCCTAATAAGAAGCAGACAACACTTTGAGGAGGGAGGCAGGCAGGAAAGGGGGTGACATCAATCTGGGTCTGCTGTCTGTGCCCATTTGGAGTGCAGCACTTTCCAGAGTGCACTGAGACGCGGTTGCAGCCTGGCAAAAGACCTTTACTGCAAATAGCAGTCAGGATTTGGTGTTTGTGGGTGGTTGCAAGTCTCCACTGGGACAGAGAGAATGGCATCCCCAGGGTGGACGCTCCTGGTTCTGGCGGTGGCCGCCTGCTCGCCTTTCGCAGCGGGACGGAGAATGAAGCAGCCCCGGTGCCCCTCTGGATGTACCTGCACCAAAGATAACGCCCTGTGTGAAAACGTCCGCTCCGTGCCTCACCATTTCCCCTCAGACGTCCTGTCACTGTAAGTCGCTCTTCTCTATAAGTGCATGTCGTCCATGGCCTTCTTCTTATTGTTTACTGCAAATATTGCCCATGTGTTCAGGTCTTTTGTCAAGTCTGGATTCAGTGAAATCACGGGAGGAAGCTTTGCGCATACACCCGCCTTGCAACTACTGTAAGTCAGTCGATTTATTACGAAAGATTTATTACTGTACAGTTGAATTATATATTATTGGTCTCTCCATTGTATTGTTTTTGTTATAACTTTCCTTGAATTACTATATTTCCTTCTTGCCCTCCCCCGAAAGACACTCTCTGTAGTTGAGTAAATATGTCTAATGTAGAATTTAATAATATCATTTTAAACATTCATTACTACAAATAATAAATCCCTTAACCCAAATGGCACCGTGCAGAAATATGGGGAAATAACTACAAAAGTACACTTCATTCATTAACGGTTTTACAAAAAAGATCACTTAGAATAACACATAATGTTGGATATAGAGAACATACAAACCCTTTATAGATTGAATCGAAAATACTGAAATTCCACGACATAGTGAATTTGCAAACAGCTAAAATTATACACAAAGCAAACTACAATCTGCTACCCAAGAATATTCAACAATTCTTCTCAACAAAAGAGGATAAATATAATCTTAGACTAAAATGTAATTTAAAACATTTGTACGCACGTACAACACTTAAGACCTTCAGTATATCAGCATGTGGAATTCAATTATGGAATGGACTAAGCAAAGAAATCAAACAATATACTAATATGATCCACTTCAAGAAACTCTTCAAACTTAAAGTGTTTACAAAGTACTAAGAAGACGAACCATGATAAACATTCTGAATTTATCTCATCCATCCATTCATTTTCTAGATAACCTTGCTTATCTCACCATATGAATTATAACTTACTTCACTAATTATTTATTTATTTATTTATTTTTATTGTTATTACTTATGGAGTATATTGTGAATAAATTGAGAACAGGAAGTGAACAAAAGTTTTAGCAACTGCTATGTAAAGGAAAAGGGTATAGGATTAAATAAGCTCTGCTTCTTTCTACTCCTTTTTGAACATGTTGAATAGAGAAACTGGAAATTGTGATGTATCATGTTGTATGCATGAATGTTCCAAATAAACTTAAACTCAACTCAACTCAACTCAACCGTACTCTCTGTAGTTGAGTAAATATGTCTACTCTATAATGTTAATTGATATTGTTTCAAACATCCATTAGTACAAATAAAACGTTTCATATACAGTATACAGTATTATTGTAAACATGCATTTATACAAATAATTAACGCCTTACCCCCAATAGATGACTGTTGCTCTTCATAGTTGGGTGAATATTTCTAGTGTAGAACTTCAATTATATTATTTTTAACATGCATTGGTAAAAATAATACACATCTTTTACTCCCTGTAGTTAAGTAAATCACTTTAGAATTGTATTTATAATATTGCAAACATGCAATAGTACAAATAATAAATGCTTTTTACTTTCTTTAGTTAAATAAAACAATGAAAAATTGTATTTATAGTATTACAAACATGCATTATTACAAATAATTAATGCCGTACCCCCAATAGGTGACTGTTACTCCGCATAGTTGACTAAATCTATGAAGTGTAAAATGTAATTTATGTTATTTTAAACATGCATTAGTAAAAATAATAAATGCCTTACCCCAATAGACACCTTCTGATCTCTGTTGTTAAACAAATCACTTTAGAATTGTATCTATACTATTGCAAACAAGCATTAGTACAAACAATTAATGCCTTACCCTCAATAGATGACTGTTACTCTCCATAGTTGACTAAATCTATCTAGTGTATAATTGTATTTATATTATTTTTAAACATGCATTAGTAAAAATAATAAATGTCTTACCTCAATACACACCTTTTACTCTCTGTAGTTAAATAAATCACAAACATGCATTATTACAAATAATCAATGCCTTACCCCTAATAGATGACTGTTACGGTCCATAGTTGAGTAAATCTATCACACACAACATATACTCCCTGTAATTAAACAAATATGTCTACTGTAGAATTTCATTTCTATTACTGTAGGATTGTATTTACATTAATGTATTTCTGCAAATGATGAATGCCTTACCCAGCCCCAATACATGATTGTTACTCACTGTAGTTGAGTGAATCTTTCCACTTTATAATTTCATTTATATTATTTTAAATTAGTGCAAATAGTAAATGCCTTACTATTACAGTTATAGAACTGTACGTATTTATATAGAACTGTTATAGAACTGTACGTATTTATATTATTGCAAACATGCATTTGTAATAGGGTTGTACGGTATACCGGTATTAGTATAGTACCGCGATACTAATGAATCATATTCGGTACTATAAAGTTAAAGTACCCATGATTGTCACACACACACACACACGAGGTGTGGCAAAATTATTCTCTGCATTTGACCCATCACCCCCTGGGAGGAGAGGGGAGCAGTGAGCAGCAGTGTTGGCCGCGCCCGGGAATCATTTTTGGTGATTTTACCCCCAATTCCAACCCTTGATCCTGAGTGCTAAGCAGGGAGGTAATGGGTCCCATTTTTATACCGCCTCTAAGAAGTACCGGTCCCAAGTACAGGAGCGTGTCTAGTCGATACTACTATGATTATTCAGGAAATATGTCCCTGGACACATGAGAACTTTTAATATGACCAATGTATGATCCTGTAACGACTTGGTATCAGATTGATACCCACATTTGTAGTATCATCCAAAAGTAATGTAAAGCATCCAAACAACAGAAGAATAAGTGATTATTACATTTTAACAGAAGTGTAGATAGAACATGTTAAAACAGAAAGAAAGCAGATATTAACAGTAAATGAACAAGTAGATTAATAATTCATTTTCTACCACTTGTCCTTAATAATTTAGACAAAATAATAGAATGGAAAATGACACAATATGTTACTGCATACGTCAGCAGACTAAATTGGGAGCCTTTGTTTTCATTAATTACTAATAAAAGACACGTTATCTTGTATGTTCACTGTTTTATTTAAGGACAAACTTGCAATAAGAAACATGTTTAATGTACCGTAAAACATTTTTGTTAAAATAAAGACAATAATGCAATTTTTTGTGGTCCCCTTTTATTTAGAAAAGTATCGAAATAGTTTTGGTACCGGTACCAAAATATTGGTACCCGGACAACACTACTTTGTATAAATGATTAATGCCCCATCCCAATAGATGATTGTTGCTCTCTGTAGTTGAGTACATCTCTCTACTGTATACATTATTGTATTTGCTTTTAAATGTGAACTTGTGCAAATAATAAATACCCATAGTAAACGATCCATCAAACCATCCATCTACATTCTACACTGTACTCCCTGTAGTTGAGTAAATCTGACATAAGTACAGTATTGGTATATCTGTCCATATGTATTTGAAATATAAAATTATGTAATATTTTTATAAAATTATATTTGAATAAATAATACAAACTTTTTGGGGGTATTGTATGTAGAATTTTGAGGGGGGAAATTAATTAAATCAACTTTTGAGTAAGGCTGTAACATTAGAAAATGTGGAAAAAGTAAAGCGCTGTTAATACCTCCCGGATGCACTGTATGTACAGTATATATACTGTACTGTGCATGTTATTTGACATATTGCTCTACTGTTTTCTGGGGCTTTATTGAAATGTGAAGCTGTTTACTTCCAATGTTGTTCCTTAGGAGCATTTAAGAGGCTGAGATCATGTCATTCATTGATGAGAAACATGTGGGAGTGTGATGCCATTGCCCAAATATACACACTTCTAACAAGAACGTCACTTATCGCCCTCTTCCCGCTAATGACTCATTTTCTGTTACGCCCTGTCTGTTTACTTTGTCCTCACAGATTGTTCACGGCTAATTCCTTTGACTTGATCGACGAAGACGCATTCGTAGGTCTGCCACATCTTGAATATCTGTGAGTAATACATTTTAGATGTGCTAAATGTGCATAAAATAATCAAATATTACCATTAAAAAATGTTTCCACAGGTTTATTGAGAATAACAAGATTGCATCAATCTCTCCCAATGCATTCCGGGGCCTCAAAACATTGATACATGTGTGAGTATCATCCATCCCCTTACGCGCATTATTATTAAGCACCACAATATTGTCACTAAAAGATATGAGCTTACAAAAAGCAGGAAACAATATAGTATTATTTCAGTGTTTTTCTCCCTTCAAATCATATTTGTGTCCTTCATTTTTGGTTGTTATAAGTGCACTTCAAAGCCTTTAAAAATCATGTTTTATTCAATTAATTGTTCTATATTTTATGAGTTTTTTTGTAATCATACCACATTTTGAAACATATTATTATATCATATTAAAAAAATTCAACACAAATCATGTCTTATGTCTTTCAACACAAGAAATTTAGCAGGTAAACATCAACAAAGTGGCTTTAAAATACAATTCTAATAAACATTGGCATTTTTTTCTTTTTAATACTCAAGGTTGCAGCCAAACAATAACAACAACAACAATGCTGTTTACTTTCCTTTGTATGAATATTTCAAAGTAATTATATAATAAATAGTTGCTTGTAAATGTATCTTTTTTGAAATATTATTTCAAAGTAGAAAAAAAAAACTGACAGAGACATTGATATACATATAACTATAGACTTTCTCTCACACAACGAGTAACGTCAAAGACAAAATGTGTGATGGCAACCATAGAACTTCCAATTGTGACACAATGTGGACTTTAATCTGTTGGTAAAACAAACAAAACAAAATCAACCTTTTTTTTGACTTTTTTAAAATGATATTGCTTATTTCAAAAGTATCACTTTTGTAAGTGCTATGATTGATTTATTTAGTTCATAAATAAGTGTTTTACATTTACAATACTACCAATGTAATTGTAATTTAGCCTTTTCTATATATTTCTAAATAATTATAGAATAAGTATTGGGTGATTTTGTGTCTTTTTGAAATATTTTTTATTTAATATATTTAATTAAAAAACAACCTTTCAGCCACTTGCAATTCAATTCAAAAAAAAATTTTTTTTAATATTTCAAAAAAAATGTATAATGGGTAGTGACCAATTTTTATTTTTATTGTTTTTTATTATTTAAAAAATAAATAAATAATGATGTTTTATTTCAAATGTAAAGCAAATTACTTTGTCATAATCTTAGCAATGTCATACTTTAGTTTGCAGCTGGCAAACACTAAACCAATTTGTTGAAGTGGACTGCTTGCAACAGTGAAGATAGTGTGACATGCGAGTGACCTGCAGGTTAAAACTATATATAACCGTGCTCCTGTAACCTTCAACCGGGTAACCTAGAATCTTTTTTTATTCCTGAGGTTTGTGACGGCTTGTTTCTGACACAATTTCACAGAATAGTGCAGCTGAACCTTTTGGCTAAATCCCCTGCAGATGTATCAGATTTAGGTTATGACATTCAGTACAACAAATCACTATCAGAGGATTCCTTATTCCATTTAGAGAAATACTGCAGACCGATTCTGGGTTGCACTATTTCAAACTAAGGGTGTAAGAACCAGCTTGTCCTGCTGTTAAAACGGTCACTACTTTATGTGCAATTGCAACAAATGCAAACAGGATGTCACTAGAAGTTGATGTAAGCCCACAGACCAGTGACTTCCTATAAGATTGCTCTGAGGTTGCCAGGCAACCAGTATTGCTCCCTAAAACACTGAAGAAAAACTGTATAGCACTTTTAAAGGTAATAATGTCCAATACTGCAACTATTCAGTAAGTTGGAACACAGCATTGTGTTGATAAAGTGCAGCAATATTACCAGACTCCATCAGATTGGCTGGCCGGGCCGTATGAATCTTGTCCCCTCTGCTTTGTCATAGCCTGTTTAGAAAGTGCAGCCATGCAAAAACTCAGAGGAAAGTGAATTCTCCGCTCGGGACAGCAAGTCCCATATAAATATTGCAGTGCTCATGAATCGGAGCTCAGTTTTCATTTTATTTTGCATTTCTAACAGACGGTCCCTTTCGGGATATTTCTTCTTTTGCTTCGCAGGAGTCTGGCTTACAACAATCTTGAGACGCTGCCTAAAGATGTGTTCAAGGGTATGGATGCTTTGACTAAAGTGTGAGTAATCACTCTTCATCACATATTTCAGTGACCCAAAACATTTACAGTATGCCATACACTAAGTATCCTAGATTTTAAGGTTGTATTTCCCCCATTAAGTGGCTGGGTGGGTGTTCTACTCAGCTGCAGAATTTGCCAGATGTCATGGATGTTATGTTACAATATAATATGTATTACAATGAATATCTTGTATAAAGAAAATATGACACGTCAGCAAATCTCAAGATATGTATTCTCACAGTTTGCTTTTGCTTTAGCTTATTTGCATTATGCTACCACAGAAAAGTACCAGTCATGTCAAAGACGAAAAGTATGATGGTAGCCACAGAACCTGCACATTTGGTACAATTTGTACCTGAAATCACTACTACTTAGTGAGCTGCTGAAGGAATACTGTTTTGTTTTTTTCATAAAAAAAAAAAAAGCAAAACACTTTTGTCATGACAAAGCAAAAACATGCAATAGTAATCATAGAACCAACAATAAATTATCAGTGTTATGGTTGTAGGAGGGAGATGACGGCAACATACACCAGGGTGTGGTATAGCTCTAAGATTATTTATTATATATAAATATAGCTAATATATACAATAATAATAATAATGCAAAACAATACAAACTAAACTAAGGAAATGGAGTGTGTGACAAAACCCAAGAGTGAGTGGTGTTAGACTATGTGTGTAGTTAGCTGTTGTGTATTACCGTGATGTTGGATGATGAAGCAGACAAGTCCAAAGAGGGCAAGGCAAAAGGGGTCCAAGATCCGCGAGAGGTCCGTGAGGCAGAGAGAGACGTCGGAGTCCGGGGGCGAGCGAGGAGTCGAGAAACGAGGGAGGCAGTCGAGATCCAGGACAACGGAAGGAAAACACTGCGGGCACACGGGAGAAGACAGGGGACAAGTCAAGCCACGGAGAGGAAACAAGGAGAGAGCATAAAGCTTGTTGCTTACGGTTCACCATCGAGAAACTATCTTCCGGCGAGGGATGGCAGGTTGTGCAGGCTTAAGAAGACCAGGAAGATCATCACCGACAGGTGCGCTGATTTCAGATTGATTGCAGCCGGGAGTGACGCTTGCAGGAGAGGAGCGTCCGTGGTCGTGTCCCGAGGTGCGCTCTGCTGCGCTCATTGAGGAATGCGCATTGGCATGTGCCAGGGCCGTGATAATCAGTACAATATGAGCAATACAATAAAATTTAATTACAATTAAATAATGGCATGTAGTGAAGGCATAATGGATAAAGCATGTAATGTTACAAGTAGGGTGGAGTACCAAATTTGGTACTTTTATGTGGTCAGTACAACTGGGTACCGAGTCACGTCAAATCAGTTGGGACTATACTTTGATCCCTATGTTACACGTGGTGGCAGACTTTGCACCGGCTCAAGCACTTGGCAGGCACACAGGCGTATTTGTAGCAGACTGCCTCTAGGAAAACAAAGCAAGCATGCCTAAGTAAAAAAACTTTAAAAAAGTAAGGCTACACTTTTAAAAATGCGCTAGCTTGACGCTGATACGAGCCATATTGCTGGGGGCTATACCGCTGGGCGGTTGGTAGAGTGGCCGTGCCAGCAACTTGAGGGTTCCAGGTTTGATCCCCGCTTCCGCCATCCTAGTCACTGCCGTTGTGTCGTTGGGCAAGACACTTTACTCACCTGCTCCCAGTCCCACCCACACTGGTTTAAATGTAGCTTGGATATTGGGTTTCACTATGTAAAAGTGCTTTGAGTCACTAGAGAAAAGCGCTATATAAATATAATTCACTTCACTTCACGAATAAACTTTGGATACGCCATATACATGCTACTGATTAGCGTTAGCGATTTTGACCCTGCGATTACAGCACCTTCAAATTTGGTAAAGAAAACTACAACTAAGATGCACATTACAAAATTAAACCACTGGTTTGTAAATAATACAAACAGTATAAACATGTTTAGGGCTCAAAAAAAGACAAAACTGGCACATTTAACTTAATGGCAAAGGCTACTCCCTGACTATGACAACACACCTAAGACATATTAAAATGAATGCATAGCTGCAAATGAGACCTCAGAAGTGTAAAAAACAAGATATAACAACTGGACAGCAATGTAATCATCAGCTTAGTGGTAAATGTTAATTAAAAAAGATATATATTGTATTATATAAAAAAATTAGCTATTACTACATGAACACACACAAAAGGCCAAAAATTGATACTGTTGTGTACCGGTATCCAGTGTTCATTTCGTTGACCAAGGATTTTTGTCTTAGTTATCGTCAATAACCTATTTTTTCCTGACAAAAATAAGACAATAACCAATCAAAACCGGGACGAAGACGATAACAAAATTAACGAACATTTTACTCAAGAAATAAAAACGAGACGAAAAGCTTGACAGAAACGAAATCCAATCATATTTGATATCGTCTTGTAGATGGTTGGGACAAGTTTGGAATACATCCAATCAAAGCTCTTTAACAGTGTACAAGCTAATTATGAAGGAATGCCAATTAGATGCTTTTGTAACTGAGCTACTGTATCGGACAATTTTCCTTGTGGATCAATAAAGTTTGTCTAAGTCTAAGTTTCCTTGTGAGATGAGGAAGTTGGATTTCTCATTGCCAAACCAAAAATGTGCGGATTCCGCATGTTCCACATCGTAATATGTGTGTACACCGGGGAGAAAGTGAAGAGGACATGTTTTAATTTTGATGCTATGATCCCATCGAGTTAAAGACAATTCTACCGTATTACTTCTTTACAAAATATGATCAAGTAGTTTTCTCTGCCTCAAGGAATAATTTATTTAATGGTAAATCTAAAAGCATGACAACTTTTAATGTGGTCCATCGCACTTATGTCAAACGCGCAGCGTTTTGTATTTATTTATTTTAGGCGGAAATGTATTAACAAATGAAAGGTTCCAGCCCCCCCAGAGACGTAGCATGAAAAATAGAAAAAGTGCCTGAAAGATTCTTATTTGTGTTGACCTGTGGAGCAAGAAAATGACTAACCACATCATTCTTTTGCAGGCAGTCTAAAAAGGTGATTTCAAATAAACTTTAAAGTGGCCTTATCTTTTATTTATACTTTATATTTTAGTCGACTAAATTTTCTGTAATTTTAGCTGACTAAAATGTTGTGTAATAAAAAAACTAATAAAATGCCGGACAAACAGACTTAAGAACACTTTTTACCCGAGAGCAATAGTGTCGCTGAACACAAGACGACAATAATGACTGCATGTGAGCTGTGTGCTTGCTATTTTTATGTATTTTATGTATTTTTATCTATTTATCTATGTTCTTATGGTTTTATGTGTTATGAATTTGCACTAAATTAGTTTTGCTTACAATTTCGTTGTACAATGTACAATGACAATAAAGATATATACTATTCTATTCTATTCTATTCTGTAATGTTGTTGACTAAAAGTAGTCTAAAACTAAATCAGTATAGATAATTCAAATTTGACTAAAATTAAAAATAGCATTTTCGTCAAAAGACTAAACTAAATTAAAAACTGCTGTCAAAATTAACACTGCTGGTATCAATTATTGGTTCAAATGTGTAAGGTACCCATCCATTACCACATACTTGCCAACCTTGAGACCTCCGATTTCGGGAGGTGGGGGGCGTGGTCGGGGGTGGGGCGGGGGGCGTGGTTAAGATATATATATATATATAAGAAATACTTGACTTTCAGTGAATTCTAGCTATATATATATATTTTATTACATATATATATATATATATATATATATATATATATATATATATATATATATATATATATATATATATATATATATATATATATATAAATAAATAAAATAAATACTTGAATTTCAGTGTTCATTTATTTACACATATACACACACATAACACTCATCTAGTCATTGTTGAGTTAAAGGTTGAATTGTCCATCCTTGTTCTATTCTCTGTCACTATTTCAGAACACACTCATTATACAAATATACATTATAAAATCAATAAGAAAACGAGAGCTCTAATTTGGGAGTCTGAATTAGGATCAGAAGTTCCTATATAAACATTGCGTACTCACGTCGCCTTTTTGTATTGATTACTGCAGCTGTGCACTGGATTCATTCACAAATACAAACTACAACTCACAAACACTTTAGAGTTAGGCTCCACCATCAGAATGTGTACTTAAACTTATAAAGATCACATGGATATTATTCAGTGAGTTGATTCACCAAAACTAACCTGTTATACAGGAGGAAAAAGCACACAGGACGTTTCAATTGTTCACAGACTGGTCGCGCTCATCAGAATGACAAGACACTTCCGGTCTGCAGGTGATAGCATTCAATTGGGAAGAAACGCCCTACTGCCCCCTACTGACCAATGTGAATACTGATAAATGTGTAATGGCAGCTCCAAAAACGAATTCAAACCACAAAATAAAATAAATAAATCAACACAAAAATGTGACACATTATGGGTGGGTCACATATGCATGTACAGTAGATGGCAGTAGTATTGTCCTGTTTAAAAGTGTCACAACATTGCTGTTTACGGCAGACGAACTGCTTTACGGGGGACGAAAACTTGACTGCTGTTGTTGTGTGTGGTTACCGCGCTGGGAGGACGTTAATGAAACTGCCTAACAATAAACCCACATAAGAAACCAAGAACTCGCCCTCGATCATTAGCTGTTTATACTATGGGGAAGCGGACGTGAGAACAGGCTGTCAACACGTCACTCAGGTCCGCATGGAGCTGGAGGGGGCGTGGCCTCCAGCTCCACCAGAATTTCGGGAGATTTTCGGGAGAAAATTTGTCCCGGGAGGTTTTCGGGAGAGGCGCTGAATTTCGGGAGTCTCTCGGAAAATCCTGGAGGGTTGGCAAGTATGCATTACCATGAATTGATTAACGTGGACTCAAACTTAAACAAGTTGAAAAACGTATTCGGGTGTTACCATTTAGTGGTCAATTGTACGGAATATGTACTGAACTGTGCAATCTACTAATAAAAGTCTCAATCAATCAAAAAAATCCCTACTCACAAGTAGTTTTATTCAGTTTAAACCATATAGCGGTTAACCTTTTTTTACTTTAATTATTTTTTATATTTTATTTAATATTTTGTGTTGTTTTTTTTTTACTTGTATCACAGTTCAAAAATAGTTTTATGAAGTTTTTCCTTAAAAAGTGTACTCAAGACTCACTTTTTAAAATTAGTTGTTGATTGTTTGACAGCTCTGTTTTTATTCTTTGTGGTATCTTGTTTAGTGTATTTTCGAGTGTCTTGAGAAGCGCATTATAAATAAAATGTATTATTATTATCATTAAAACATGTTTGTGTACAGTGAATACTATATGATTGGATATGGATGTATGATAGCTGTAATACAATAAATATATTATTTTACAATTAGAGATGTCCGATAATGGCTTTTTTGCCGATATCCGATATTCCGATATTGTCCAACTCTTAATTACCGATTCCGATATCAACCGATACTGATATATACAGTCGTGGAATTAACACATTATTATGCCTAATTTTGTTGTGATGCCCCGCTGGATGCATTAAACAATGTAACAAGGTTTTCCAAAATAAATCAACTCAAGTTATGGAAAAAAATGCCAACATGGCACTGCCATATTTATTATTGAAGTCACAAAGTGCATTATTTTTTTTAATATGACTCAAAACAGCAGTTTGGAATTTGGGACATGCTCTCCCTGAGAGAGCATGAGGAGGTTGAGGTGGGCGGGGTTGAGGTGGGGGGTTTGGGTGGGGGTAGGGGGTGGCGGGGGTGTATATTGTAGCGTCCCGGAAGAGTTAGTGCTGCAAGGGCTTCTGGGTATTTGTTCTGTTGTGTTTATGTTGTGTTACGGTGCGGATGTTCTCCCGAAATGTGTTTGTCATTCTTGTTTGGTGTGGGTTCACAGTGTGGCGCATATTTGTAATAGTGTTAAAGTTGTTTATACGGCCACCCTCAGTGTGACCTGTATGGCTGTTGACCAAGTATGCTTTGCATTCACTTGTGTGTGTGAAAAGCCGTAGGTATTATGTGAAAGGGCCGGCACGCAAAGGCAGTTCCTTTAAGGTTTATTAGCGCTCTGTACTTCTCCCTACATCTGTGTACCACTCCGTACAGCGGCGTTTTAAAAGTCATACATTTTACTTTTTTAAACAGATACCGATCATTTCCGATATTACATTTTAAAGCATTTATCGGCCGATAATATCGACAGCCCGATAATATCGGCAGCCCGATATTATCGGATTCTCAATTTACAATTGTTTTTTTTGTTTGTTTGTTTTTTTTTACAAAAATGTGGCTAGTGTTTAATTGCTGCAGCCACTAAGTGATGACATCCAGTAACTGGAAGTATTGACTATAATGCTGCTGCTTTCAGTAGATATTTTATAAAAAATGTGAACTTCTCTGCATGCAATGTGCTGTAAAATATATCTGTTAATGATATGTAATGGGATGGTATCCATACGAAGGGATCTGCGAGGCAACAGCCTGATATGCGACTGCAAGCTGAAGTGGCTGGTGGAGTGGATACACCACACCAACGCCACACTAGACCAGATCTACTGCAGCGGGCCGCCCAGTCACCAGGGCAAGAAGATCAATGACCTGCTGTCGTACTCCTTCGACTGCATCTCGTCAGGTATCTCCCTCCAGCGTCACATTTAACCTGAGTGATAATGAGCGCTTGTGTCCTCTTCCAGAGTTTGCCTCCTATCAGTCGCTGAAGTTCGAGTCCATTTCCGTGGAGTCGTTCACCTTTGGCAACGACCAGTTTGTTGTATTTGCGCAACCCTTTGCCGGCACGTGCAGCTTCATGGAATGGGATCACGTTGAGATGAACTTCAGGAGCTTTGACACCATCGAAAGTGAGTCAGATCACAACCTCAGGCCGGAAGCTAACGGGCTAGCAACTCTTGAACGTTCTTTTTCCAGGCACTTCCACTGTGGTCTGCAAGCCCATGGTGATTGACCACCAACTTTTTGTCATCGTGGCGCAGCTCTTTGGTGGCTCCCACATTTACAAACGCGACATCTCCGCCAACAAGTTCATCAAGATCCAGGACATTGACATCCTGAAAATCCGCAAACCCAACGACATCGAAACCTTCACGATTGACGGGGAGTCATTCTTCGTCATTGCAGACAGCTCTAAGGTTGCCCGTCTCTGTCTTGTCACATTTCAACATCTTACATCCAGCTGGGTTTGACTTAATTTCAAACCCTTCTCGTAGGCCGGATCAACAACCGTGTACAAATGGAACGGCAATGGATTCTACTCCCATCAGTCTCTCCACCCGTGGTACCGGGACACAGACGTGGAATACCTGGAGATCTCCAGCAAACCTCACTTGATCTTGTCCAGCAGCTCCCAGAGGCCTGTGGTTTATCAGTGGAACAGGGTCCTGAAACAGTTTGACCGCAGGACCGACCTACCTGAGATGGAGGATGTGTTCTCCATTAAACACTTCCGGGTCAAAGGTAGGCACTTAAGTTTTAGTCTACCCCTCTGATTTCATAAAGGGCCCCTATAATGTTGACAACATTGGCGCTTATTTCATAGTTCTGGACCTACAGGTAAAATTCTCCCCAAAATAGACATAGTAGGAATTTTAGGTTTGTTTTTTTATACTTTCAACACATTTTGCAACGCCCACTTTTAGCTCCAAAATGTGGGCGGGGCTGCATCCGCCTGCTGACTTCGCCTACAGCCAAGGGTCGACTGGCCTTTATGCTGCCGCTCTGATTATTACCAGGTGTGCTGATTGCCGATAGTCTGCAGCTGCGTCGTTGCGTGGGTGTGAAGCGCCGGGCGCGTGCAGGGGTGTGTCCTGGCATACTGCCAGCCTGAGTGTTGGAGGAACTTGCTGCAGGAGAATTGTGGGTTTGAGACCGCGCCGTGACATGAAGTAATGTTCTTTAACCAATCAGAAATATCAAGCAGCTAAAATGGTAAGTCTGGAGAGAGTTTTGCATGTTTCCGTCATCCCTTGTAATTGATTTAAATGGGTGTCATTTTGATTGTTTTATGTTGATTGGATGTTTTTTTATATTGGATGTTTTTTATAATATCCACAAGGTTCAATTAGCATGTTTTGTTACGTGTGACCATACATCCATCCATTTTGTACCCCTTGTCCCTTTCGGGGTCACGGGGGGGGTGCTGGAGCCTATCTCAGCTGCATTCGGGCAGTAGGCGGGGTACACCCTGGACAAGTCGCCATCTCATCACAGGGCCAACACAGATAGACAGACAACATTCACACTAATTAGGGCCAATTTAGTGTTGCCAATCAACCTATCAGTGCATGTCTTCGGAGGTGGGAGGAAGCGGGAGTACCCGGAGGGAACCCACACAGTCACAGGGATAACATGCAAACTCCACACAGAAAGACTCTGAGCCCGGGGATCGAACCCAGGATTTTCATATTGTGAGGTACATGCACTAACCCCTGTTCCACCGTGCTGCCCCATGTGTGACCATGTTTGTTAATTTTTTGTACTGGTTGATGTTTCGTTCTGCACCGTGATTAGGGAAGAATGTTTGTATTGGGTCATATAAGTAATTGCTGCACTTCATTGACTTAAAAGTACAATTAAAGGCAGAGTTTCTCTCGTTGGCCATCAAGTGGAGATAAAATGGCAGCAATCAGGCCACCGGATATTTATATATCATATGGATACATTGCTCCCGGTCAAATTGGTTATTGACCTCGTGCTGTCTTGCGGGACAAATTTGAGACGCCGACAGGCCGCATTTGGCCCGCGAGCCGTAGTTTAGACACCCCTGCTCTAAATTGTTCTTTTGTTCTTTTTACTAGGAGATCTGTTTATATGCTTGACAAGATTCATCGGGGACTCCAAGGTGATGCGTTGGGAAGGCGCCATGTTCAAGGAGGTCCAGACGTTCCCATCCCGCGGATCTATGGTCTTCCAGCCCGTCTCCATCGGCAACTGGCAGTACGCCATCCTGGGCAGTGATTACTCGCTGACGCAGGTGTACCAGTGGGACGCCAAGAGGGGCCACTTTGTGCCGTCTCAGGAGCTGAGCATCCAGGCGCCGAGGGGATTTTCTCAGGTGTCAGTGGACGGTCGGGAGTTCCTGATTGCCTCCAGCTTTAAGGGCAAATCGCAGATATACGAGCACCTCATGATCGATCTTAGCAATTAAATCCGAACTCAAACGCCTACTAGGTTGTACAATCCTGATGTCGACCAACATCTCCAGGAAACATATTTCACTAAAGTCAGAGTTTGGACCACAGAAACATCAGTTTAATCCATGCTTATGTTTTCGTTTTGGTGAACTCCCACCAAAAAACACAGTGGGAAGAAGAAGAATATAAAAAAAATCCATAGCCTCGTCCACTGCAAAAAGTCTGTGTTCAAAAAACAAGAAAAAAATACAAAAATGAGGGGTATTTTAATTGAACTAAGCAAAATGATCTGCCAATAGAACAAGAACATTTGGCTTGTCAAGACTTTCCAAAACAAGTCAAATTAGCTAACCTCAATGAACCCAAAAATACCTTAAAATAAGTATATTCTCACTAATAACAAGTGCACTTTTCTTGGTAGAAAAAAAAGAGACCTTTTTGCTCAATATGTTGAAAAATATTCTTAAATTAAGTATATGCTAGTGCCATTATCTTGACATAATGATATGCGCTCGGCATCATGATTTTTTTTTTCATGCTTGAAATAAGAAATTGTTACCTTAAAAAAGTAGTTTTATACTTGTGAGTGTTGATGACACAGCTTTGCAACAGTTGATATTCTAGTTTCAAGCATGTTTTACTCAATATAGGTCATCAAATCTCAGCAACAAGCTGTCATATCTTACTGAGATCATTTAGGACCAAAACCCTCAAAACAAGTAAAACACTAACATAAAATCTGATTAGTGAGAAGAATTATCTTATCAGACAGAAAATAAGTAAATATCACCCTTATTTGAGATATTTAATCTTACTTAGATTTCAGTTTTTGCAGTGTCGTCACTTGTTATCAAACGTTCGGTCGACTTGTTTTGTCATTTTGCAGTGGTTAACTTCTTTTTACACTTGCGTGACAAGAGTGCTAAAAAGTGAGATTTCACATCACCTTACGCCTTCGTTATAAAAGCAGTTTGTTTTGTTTTCACGTCTCAGTCTTAACAGGAGTTAACTTCATTCTACATGAGTATGATCGCTCAGAACGTTACTCTGAACCATAATAAGCGCAACAGTTTGACCCTGGCACTGACTATTTTCTGATGTCTTCATATTCAAAGGGAATATCTTAATTTTACCAACTTTCGCATACTCTAAGCCAGTGTTTGTGCCTGCATAAGTGAGAATAATACTCATTTAGCAGAGGAAGCAAGCAAAGTGGTCCATAGTGAAAATCCCGTTGACTGTGTTTACTGCAAGGCCACGGAATGAAGATAGACTGTCCTCCATCTACTTGTACTCTGCAGTTACGCAAGACTCCATGCATGATGCAGACGCTCACAATGTTGTTCTTCGGATGAATGACTCGCTAGAAGCATCCCACTGTGTCGCTATCCCACCTCGTTCCCTTTTCACTTGCCCTTTTTTCGCCCTCATGGACAAAAAGCATTGTTGGAATGACACTGTGCTGCACCTGTACCTGTGCTCGCACCTCTTTCAACTAAACCTTACTGACAACAAGTTGCCAAATACAATGTTTACTGTTATTTTTCTACTATACTGTATATAGTAATTTATATGATACAGCTTTTCTAGGTAGTTTCATTTTGGATAGGCTAGTATGTTACAATAGTAGCCTCATTGTTACATTTGTGCAGTTTCACTCTTAAAGTTAGAATATAATTGTGGAAATTGTCATTAAAACAGTAGAAATGTCCGATTTTTGTCATTGTTGTTATTGATTTACCTATATAACATGTATTTTTTTTCGATTTCATGACCAATAAAACAGAGTATAGGAAATGGCATCTTCCTGTTGCTTCCAAGCTATTTTTTAATATAACATGATGTTCTGTATCATGCAAATATACTTTTTGGTCACCTAATATTAATTTAAAAAAAAAAGCATTGTGTAGTGCAATTTTGACAATTTCTTAGAAACACTTCAGAGTGCTTTAAGAAAAAGAAAAAAAAGCCGAGGACCCGCCCTCGAAGAAATATTCACACAAACCTTGCATCCAATGTGTACAATGTACTTTATTGATCAATATTTTATTGTCTAAGCCAGGCGTGTCAAACTTGTTTTTATTGAGGGCCACGAGGCGGTTATGGCTGCCCTCAGTAACAGTGACTAATATATAAATGTAAATATAAATTGCTTCATTACACAAATATTTATTATTATATATATATGTTTGACATACACTGTAAAAAACAGAGTTCAGTGGCCAAACGTTTACCATAAATGTACAATGTTTTTATAGTATGTACTGTAAATGGAAATTGAAAAACAGTGCCACTGTTTTTACTGTAAAATCTATGGTTATTTTTACGGTGCATTACTGTAAATGGAAAAACCATACCAGTTTTTTATTTTTTTTAACGATAAAATTCTAACAACTGAGCTACTATTTTTTTAACGGAAACATATTTTTTACTGTGTATATTTTAATGGATGACTTGCTTTAAAATCATAAGCCAATAGCCGATATATTATTATTTACTTTTGTTTTAACAAAAATAACTGTTTGAAATGGATGATTATATTTGTTGCAATATTAGATCAAGTTAAAAGGATATGCAAGTATCTTTTTCTGTCAATATGGAATGTTGCATACATTTAGTAAGAACAGAAACATATTATTTATAGGCTTTCGTGGGACACATAAAAGGATGTGGCGGGCCAGATATGGCCCCTGAGCCTTGAATTTGACACCCGCGGTCTAAGGCAGGGATTCTCAAACTGTGGTATGTGTACCACTAGTGGTACGCGGGTTGCATCTTGTGGTATGCCAAAGAATCACTTTATTAAGGTAGTTTTATTTTTATTTTCCTATATTCAAACAGTGTTACAGTTCACACTGTGTAATGTTACAGTACCAAAGTATTACATATAATTGTTAAATAAAACCTTGGCCTTGTTTTTAATGAATACCGAGGCCTACTATGCTACTGTATTTTAATGTTGGTCAATATGGTGGTACCTGAAGAGCCAAGTGTTTTCTGAGGTGGTAAAAAACGTTTTAGAACTACTGATCTAAGCAATAGTATACATCTCTAATGATGGTGAAAGCAACACATTTATTAGAACACAAATGTTTTAAATTTGTTTTCCTTTTTTTATTGAGACAAAGATTATTTATGAAGTAGCACAGTAGGTCAAAGTATTCATCAATAATCCCCACCAAAGTGCAGTAGCGCAGTAGACTCAAGCATCCATCAAACACCACCACAATGCCCAATACCAAAGTGCAGTAGCGCAGTAGGCCCAAGTATTCATCAAGCACCAAATAATTAATTCAACTTAATATAAGCAGGACTACCGAAATATGAACAACACAAAAATGGCTACCACAATTTATGTATTTAATATTTGTTTGCTTACTATGGTATATTATTTATTTTATTATTTATTTGTTCACTCTTCTGTTACAGAGAACAGTGAATAGCTGTAAAACAGCTCTGCTTCTTCCTACTCCTTTTCGGACGTGCTGTAATGAAACAACTGGAACTGTGCGATGCATTACATTGTATCGTATGCACGTTCGAAATAAACTAAAACTGAACTGAATAATTAATTTACAAAAACAATTGGATGAAGTTTACATAAGTGAGATTAAATTAAGAAAAAAAAGAGGGGTGGGAAATTGTCACGGTCAAGGTTTTTTTTGTTCACATAAATTGCAGTTTTAGTTTTAAAGTTAAAGTACCAATGACATTTTTCCTCTGCATTTGACCCATCCCCTTGAAACATGAAATTTGGCCAAAAAAAGAAGTGTCATAAAATATACGTTATGAATGAAGTGTGGACGTACTATAGTGCTCCCCTCACCCCCTGGGAGGTGAGGGGAGCAGTGAGCAGCAGCGGGAATCATTTTTGGTGATTTAAGAGAGCCTTTTTGCGCCGAGAAGCCTTGGGGTTCATAGAGAGATTCAAAAATAATTTAAACACAATACAACTAGGTTTGATTTGTAGACTTAACAGATAGATAGATAGATAGATAGATAGTACTTTATTGATTCCTTCAGGAGAGTTCCCTCAGGAAAATTAAAATTCCAGCTGCAGTGTACAGAATTGAGATCGGATTTAAAAAGTAAATAATGGGGGTATAAATGGAAACAAAATAGACAAATATTACAATAAAAATACAAATAAAAAGCAACAATGAGAATAAAAATATAACAGTAAAATAAGAATATAACAAGAGAAACTAGGCAGTAGTGACCATGTTATGAAAAAGTATTGCACTGGTATTGTTTTGCATCCCCTGTCATCCTTGTACCCCCGGAGAGGAGTTGTACAGTGGGACAAAGGAGTTTTTTTAAAGTAAAAAAAAACATGAAATTTGGCCAAAAAAAGAAGGGTCATAAAATATACGTTAGGAATGAAGTGTGGACGTACTATAGTGCTCATATGTGACGTCACACGACATAGTATAACTGATGGAATCGGTCACAAATTGGGATCCACTCATACGTTTGCCTTAATTATGTTGTGGGCTTTAATGACATATCCCACGTCAGGTGAATGTTTAAAAAGCGAGTTTCAATAGTCTTTGGTGCACTATACGCCCCCTACCAGAAACAGAGGGCGTGGCTATAGGGCAGTGTTTGGGTTGTCCAGCAGTTAGTTCTCATTGCTGCCCCCTGTGGCCAAAGTGAGCACTGCACGCGTGTGTACCTACCAAGGTTAGTCATTAACTATCTCATTTCAGCCACTTGCGTGCTACCAAGGAGCCGGCTGTGGCCGTGTCGAGGCATGCTGCTGCCCGGCCCGTACATCTTACCATGGAGGACCGCAACCACTGCCCAAAGGAAAGCGCTTTAGCCGTGGTGGACCACGTCACTGTGGTGTTCCATAAAGTGGCCAGTCATGGCGACAGCAGCAGCGCCGGTGGCGGCAGCGACGACGAGCACGATGGCCGATGGCGCGACGGAACGGAGTGGGCAGAAAAGGCTCGTTTGCGGGATGCTGAGGAAGAGGCAGGCAGCGGAACAAAATCACTGGAGGAGGAGGAGGGCGGCCGGAGGGCAACTCTGTGCCCGCCGGCGTGCTGCGTCACGAGGAAGGCAGCATCCGTTGACGAGAATGGTGAGTGGTTTAAAACATAGCGACATATTTTATTGTGTACTTAGTGAAAGAGCCGTCATAATTAATATACATTGAAATACTTCCTGTTTTTGAGTTGCGTCCGTGTGACGTCATCACAGCGATAACGGTGCTCGTGTCATTTGTAGTTTGGCACTTATTGTGTACTTTGTGAAAGAACCGTCATAATTAATATACATTGAAAGACTTCCTGGTTTTGAGTTGCATCCGCGTGACGTCATCACAGGGATAACATATTTTATTGTGTACTTAGCGAAAGAGCCGTCATATTTTATTAGGAGATTAATTGATTGATTGATTGAAACTTTTATTAGTAGATTGCACAGTGAAGTACATATTCCGTACAATTGACCACTAAATGGTAACACTCGAATACGTTTTTCAACTTGTTTAAATTCATGATACAGATATATACTATTTTCATAATACAGTCATCACACAAGATAATCATCACAGTATATAAATTGAATTATTTACATTATTTACAATCCGGGGTGTGGGATATAAAAGGTTAAGTTTGGTTGGAATCAACACTTCAGTCATCAACAATTGCATCATCAGAGAAATTGACATTGGAACAGTGTAGGTCTGACTTGGTACATATGTACAGCAAGTATTGGACACAGAGAGAGAGATCAGAAATTATAAGAAAAAGAAATTGCACAGTACAGTACATATTCCGTACAATCGACCACTAAATGGTAAAGAAAGTGTCATTTGTAGTTTAGCACTTATTGTGTACTTAGTGAAAGGACCGTCATAATTAATAAACATTGAAAGACTTCCTGTTTTTGAGTTGCATCCGCGTGACGTCATCACAGGGATCGCATATTTTATTGTGTACTTAGCGAAAGAGCCGTCATAATTAATATACATAGAAAGACTTCCTGGTTAAGGTTGCGTCGGCGTGACGTCATCACATAACGGAGCTCGTGTCATTTGTGGTTAGGCACTTATTGTGTACTTAGTGAAAGAGCCGTTAAAATTAATATACGTTGAAAGACTTCCTGTTTTTGAGTTGCATCCGCGTGACGTCATCACAGGGATAACATATTTTATTGTGTACCTAGCGAAAGAGCCGTCATAATTAATATACATTGAATTGATTGAAACTTTTATTAGGAGATTAATTGATTGATTGATTGAAACGTTTATTAGCAGATTGCACAGTGAAGTACATATTCCGTACAATTGACCACTAAATGGTAACACCCAAATACGTTTTTCAACTTGTTTAAGTCGGGGTCCACTTATATATATATACTATTTTCATAATACAGTCATCACACAAGATAATCATCACAGTATATAAATTGAATTATTTACATTATTTACAATGCGGGGTGTGGGATATGGAGGGGGGGGGGGGGTTAAGTTTGGTTCAGTCATCAACAATTGCATCATCAGAGAAATTGACATTGGAACAGTGTAGGTCTGACTTGGTACATGTGTACAGCAAGTATTGGACACAGAGAGAGAGATCAGAAATTATAAGAAAAAGAGATTGCACAGTACAGTACATATTCCGTACAATTGACCACTAAATGGTAAAGAAAGTGTCATTTGTAGTTTAACACTTATTGTGTACTTAGTGAAAGGGCCGTCATAATTAATATACATTGAAAGACTTCCTGTTTTTGAGTTGCGTCCGTGTGACGTCATCACAATGATAACAGTGCTCGTGTCATTTGTAGTTTGGCACTTATTGTGTACTTAGTGAAAGGGCCGTCATAATTAATAAACATTGAAAGACTTCCTGTTTTGAGTTGCATCCGCGTGATGTCATCACAGGGATAACATATTTTTTTGTGTTCTTAGCGAAAGAGCCGTCATAATTAATATACATTGAAAGACTTCCTGGTTTGAGTTGCGTCCGCGTGACGTCATCGCAGCGATAACGGCGCTCGTGTCATTTGTAGTTTGGCACGCTTTGTGTACTTTGTGAAAGAGCCGTTATAATTAATATACGTTGAAAGACTTCCTGTTTTGGAATATGGAATGCACTTCCAACAGGTGTAAAAGAAAGTGCATCTCTACCCTCCTTCAAAACCGCACTAAAAGAACACTTCCAGGCAACTACAACCCTAGACTAACACCCTCCCCCCATCACCCGGGATTGTAATTATCCATCCATCCATCCATTTTTCTACCGCTTGTCCCTTTTGGGGTAGCGGGGGGTGCTGGAGCCTATCTCAGCTGCATTTGGACGGAAGGCGGGGTACACCCTGGACAAGTCGCCATCTCATCGCAGGGCCAACACAGATAGACAGACAACATTCACACTCACATTCACACACTAGGGTCAATTTAGTGTTGCTAATCAACCTATCCCCAGGTGCATGTTTTTGTAATTAATCAAATGTAAATAATCAAATGTATATACTTGTTCTTACACTTTCTGAGCTCACTATGTTCACCGCTCACTGTACATATCCTACCAAGTCAGACCTACACTGTTACAATGTCCATTTCTCAGAGGATATTATTGTTGATGACTGAAGTGCTGATATCAACCAAACCTAACCCCCCGCCCCCTCCACATCCCACGCCCCGGATTGTAAATAATGTAAATAATTCAATGTATATACTCTGATGATTAACTTGTGTGATGACTGTATTATGCTGATAGTATATATTTATACCATGAATTGATTAACGTGGACCCCGACTTAAACAAGTTGAAAAACTTATTCGGGTGTTACCATTTAGTGGTCAATTGTATGGAATATGTACTGTACTGTGCAATCTACTAATAAAAGTCTCTCTCTCTCTCTCTCTGAGTTGCGTCCGCGTGAAGTCACCACAGCGATAACGGTGCCCGTGTCATTTGTAGTTTAGCACGTATTGTGTACTTAGTGAAAGAGCCGTTATTGAAAGACCTCCTGTTTTTGAGTTGCGTCCGCGTGACGTCACGACAGCGATAACGGCGCTCGTGTAATTTTTGTAGTTTGGCACACATGTTCTGACTAAAATGTAAGGAGTGTGTCACATCATCAACATCAGCTAATTTGGGAACAATACTGTTTTAGCACTTTTATCCTTTTTTTTTTTTAATTACCATAAACGTGACGTCATGTATGAACGCTAAACTGAGCGTTCAAGTGTCACGTGACCAACGTTTGCTATCCCAACTCAGCATCACATATATCCATCCATCCATCCATCCATTTTCTACCGCTTATTCCCTTTTGGGGTCGCGGGGGCGCTACATATAGTCCACCAAAATTCCAGTATATTGCAGTGGCGGGCCGTGCGTTTCCCACCTAGGCCTTCGGTGATGTCTGACTTCAATGATTACCTCTCAAAGTACCATCATTGATGTCACCACATGACCATTGCTGGAGAAATACTATACAGGAACACATTTACACCCTACTGGCCAATGAATCACCTCAACCGTGTACAAAACAGGTTATTTTTCTGGCGCATTTAAAAATCCACAATTAAAACATATCTTTAGTGGTACTGTCAAAATTTAAAATTGCAAAAAACATATAACAAACATGAAAAAATACAGAAATAAAATATCTGAACTCACATTTCATCGCCGGGACAGCTGAGCTCGCTTCCGGGGTCGGCCGACATCATACTTGTCAACCTTGAGACCTCCGATTTCGGGAGGCGGGGCGGGGGGGGCGTGGTTGGGGGCGTGGCTAAGAGGGGAGGAGTATATTTACAGCTAGAATTCAACAAGTCAAGTATTTCATATATATATATATATAAAAGAAATACTTGAATTTCAGTGTTCATTTATTTACACATATACTTGTTGAGTTAAGGGTTGAATTGTCCATCCTTGGTCTATTCTCTGTCACTATTTTTCTAACCATGCTGAACACCCTCTCTGATAATGCATTGATGTGTGGCACGCACAAAAGTTCTTTCATCAAATGCACTAGATGGCAGTATTGTCCTGTTTAAGAGTGTCACAACATTGCAGTTTACGGCAGACAAACTGCTTTACGGTAGACCAAAACGTGACTTCTGTTGTTGTGTGTTGTTACCGCGCTGGGAGGACGTTAATGAAACTGCCTAACAATAAACCCACATAAGGAACCAAGAACTCGCCCTCGATCATTCTACAGTTATAACGTCATTGGGCAGGCACGCCGTTTATGTTGTGGGAAAGCGGACTCAGGTCCGCATGGACCTGAGTCCGCCTGAATTTCGGGAGATAATTTGTCCCGGGAGGTTTTCGGGAGAGGCGCTGAATTTTGGGAGTCTCCCGGCAAATCCGGGAGGGTTGGCAAGTATTGCCGACACATCTCACAAGATGTAGTTTCTCTTTAAATATCCTTCTTGAAAATGGCCTTGCAAATATATGTGTTGTCTTGTCTAATCATAAAAGATGCAGACGAGGCGTGCTGGCTGAGTTAAGTTAAAGTTAAAAGTACCAATGATTGCCACACACACACTAGGTGTGGTGAAATTTGTCCTCTGCATTTGACCCATCCCCTTGTTCACCCCCTGGGAGGTGAGGAGAGCAGTGGGCAGCAGTGGTGCCGCACCCGGGAATCATTATTGGTGATTTAACCCCCAATTCCAACTCTTGATGCTGAGTGCCAAGCAGGGAGGTAATGGGTCCCATTTTTTAGAGTCTTTGGTATGACTCGGCCAGGGTTTTAACTCACAACCTACCGATCTCAGGGCGGACACTCTAACCACTAGGCCACTGAGTAGGTAGTTCTTAAAGTTTACTCCACAGCGTGCTCATCAAAAACATCCCGTTGCCGGCATGTCTACATTCAACAACCTAAACGGGGCTACTGCGCATGCGCTTCACTACTGTGGCATGCTGGGTAATGGAGTTCTTATGTTACCTAGCTCATAACATTACTACTTGTACATTATATTTATTCATTGCACACAGACTGATGCATTCAAATGTTTATTTCATTTAATTTTGATGATTTGAAGTGGCAACAAATGAAAATCCAAAATTCCGTGTGTCACAAAATTAGAATATTGTGTAAGGCTAATACAAAAAAGGGATTTTTAGAAATGTTGGCCAACTGAAAAGTATGAAAATGAAAAATATGAGCATGTACAATACTCAATACTTGGTTGGAGCTCCTTTTGCCTCAATTACTACGTTAATGCGGCGTGGCATGGAGTCGATGAGTTTCTGGCACTGCTCAGGTGTTATGAGAGCCCAGGTTGCTCTGATAGTGGCCTTCAACTCTTCTGCGTTTTTGGGTCTGGCATTCTGCATCTTCCTTTTCACAATACCCCACAGATTTTCTATGGGGCTAAGGTCAGGGGAGTTGGCGGGCCAATTTAGAACAGAAATACCATGGTCCGTAAACCAGGCACGGGTAGATTTTGCGCTGTGTGCAGGCGCCAAGTCCTGTTGGAACTTGAAATCTCCATCTCCATAGAGCAGGTCAGCAGAAGGAAGCATGAAGTGCTCTAAAACTTGCTGGTAGACGGCTGCGTTGACCCTGGATCTCAGGAAACAGAGTGGACCGACACCAGCAGATGACATGGCACCCCAAACCATCACCCAACCATGCAAATTTTGCATTTCCTTTGGAAATCGAGGTCCCAGAGTCTGGAGGAAGACAGGAGAGGCACAGGATCCACGTTGCCTGAAGTCTAGTGTAAAGTTTCCACCATCAGTGATGGTTTGGGGTGCCATGTCATCTGCTGGTGTCGGTCCACTCTGTTTCCTGAGATCCAGGGTCAACGCAGCCGTCTACCAGCAAGTTTTAGAGCACTTCATGCTTCCTGCTGCTGACCTGCTCTATGGAGATGGAGATTTCAAGTTCCAACAGGACTTGGCGCCTGCACACAGCGCAAAATCTACCCGTGCCTGGTTTACGGACCATGGTATTTCTGTTCTAAATTGGCCCGCCAACTCCCCTGACCTTAGCCCCATAGAAAATCTGTGGGGTATTGTGAAAAGGAAGATGCAGAATGCCAGACCCAAAAACGCAGAAGAGTTGAAGGCCACTATCAGAGCAACCTGGGCTCTCATAACACCTGAGCAGTGCCAGAAACTCATCGACTCCATGCCACGCCGCATTAACGCAGTAATTGAGGCAAAAGGAGCTCCAACCAAGTATTGAGTATTGTACATGCTCATATTTTTCATTTTCATACTTTTCAGTTGGCCAACATTTCTAAAAATCCCGTTTTTGTATTAGCCTTAAGTAATATTCTAATTTTGTGACACACGGAATTTTGGATTTTCATTTGTTGCCACTTCAAATCATCAAAATTAAATGAAATAAACATTTGAATGCATCAGTCTGTGTGCAATGAATAAATATAATGTACAGGTTACACCTTTTGAATGCAATTACTGAAATAAAATCGAGTTTTTCAAAATATTCTAATTTACTGGCTTTTACCTGTATATATCTGCCTTAGGCCATCTAGAAAGCCTTAGAAAGCCTTTCCCGGGCGTGGCCACCGCTGCTGCCCACTGCTCCCCTCACCTCCCAGGGGGTGAACAAGGGGATGGGTCAAATGCAGAGGACACATTTCACCTATCATTGGTACTTTAACTTTACTGACAACAACTCGTGATCTGATTGGCTATCGCAACTGTCCGTCAAATGTATGTGTCCGTTCACTTACAGTGCACGGACGCCTGCATTATTAAATTCTGAAAGCTCTAGGCAGATTTGGTACAGCACGGCAACATAAGCTAGCATAATTCTGATTGGATAAAAACTCTACAACCTAAAAACAACAGCGCTGGAAGGAGCATAATATGACATGAAGAGAATATGAATACTTTTGGATATTTAGGGAAAGTAAATAAAAAAGTACTTTTATCTTTAATTATGATCATGATTTCTGGTTATGTTAGGCCAGCAGAGAAGGCCTTCCTGGCCCTGACGGCACACCACTGTATATCGTAACTTATTTCGCAAAGCCACAAAGTAATATAGTGCGTGCCGCAAGGTTCGGCACTTTTATTCGTTTACATTCTTTTATACATGTTTAATTTATAAACATGACTGATGTAGGCTTAGCACGGGAGCTTAGCATCACATGATTTCGTCCAAATGGAAGCGTTTTGTATTACTGACAACCTCCTAGTTTAGCAAAAGTAGTAAATGAACATATATACTGTATGCATCATTTTAGCTCATTAGTTGACTTTACACCCTATAATAATAATTGACCTTTTCCCTGGTAATTGAATACCTGTTATGACTCATCTGCAACCAGTGTAAGTTATACTTGTTTTTACCATACCCAATATTAGAAAAGTCCCTCGAACAGATTTAATTAGTTTTGGCTAAGCAGGATTCTGTTCTTGTAGTAGATTGTGCAACTGTATACATGGGTCTATTGCCAATTATTACATAACATTATGACAGGGCAAAAAGGTTAAGCAATGAAGAAGAAACTATTATGGTTATCTTAGGAACTGTAGAAGGAAATGAGATAGCATCGTACCTTGTCATTCATACCCTCTGCAACAGTCCGGCCTTTATCTGGGCAAAGGTTCCTTACGGGATAGCACAAAGAAAGGTAACATAACCTTGGCAAGCGTATCATTGCAGGATTTGCACATGCTGTCTTGCAAGTCAGTACCGTAACCTACTCAGCTTGAAATGTTTCTATTCATTACGTGTGTTTTCCTACCCCAGGAAAGCCAAAGAGATGTCCCGGTAGGGGTTTGTTCTTCGCCTTCCTGTCCACAGTCTTCTTTTCCATCATCTCCCTGTTGGTGAAGACTATCCAGGGAGTGCACGCCATAGAGATCAGTGGCTTTCGCTGCTTCTTCCAGATGCTCTTCATCATGCCGTTACTAATCTACCACAAGTAAGTGTGCTGGTGAAACTAACTTCTCGGTTAATACCGGTCAAGCGTGGAGGGATTTAAATGCACACATTAATCCACCACAGAGATGTAAAATTAAAACAAATAATTAGAGATGACCGATAATATCGGACTGCCGATATTATCGGCCGATAAATGCTTTAAAATGTAATATCGGAAATTATCGGTATCGGTTTCAAAATGTATGACTTTTTAAAACGTCGCTGTACTAAGTGGTACACGGACATAGAGAGAAGTACAGAGCAGTTGCGTCTCCCAGTCATACTTGCCAACCCTCCCGATTTTCCCGGGAGACTTCCGAATTCCAGTGCCCCTCCCGAAAATCTCCCGGGGCAACCATTGCCCCGAATTTCTCCCGATTTCCACCCAGACAACAATGTTGGGGGCGTGCCTTAAAGGCACTGCATTTGCGTGCCGGACCAGTCACATAATATATACGGCTTTTCACACACACAAGTGAATGCAAAGCATATTTGGTCAATAGCCATACAGGTCACACTGAGGGTGGCCGTATAAACAACTTTAACACTGTTCAATCAATCAATCAATCAATCAATGTTTATTTATATAGCCCTAAATCACAAGTGTCTCAAAGGGCTGCACAAGCCACAACGACATCCTCGGTACAAAGCCCACATAAGGGCAAGGAAAAACTCACCCCAGTGGGACGTCGATGTGAATGACTATGAGAAACCTTGGAGAGGACCGCATATGTGGGTAACCCCCCCCCCCCCTCTAGGGGAGACCGAATGTAATGGATGTCGAGTGGGTCTGACATAATATTGTGAGAGTCTAGTCCATAGTGGATCCAACATAATAGTAAGAGTCCAGTCCATAGTGGGGCCAGCAGGACACCATCCCGAGCGGAGACGGGTCAGCAGCGCAGAGATGTTCCCAGCCGATGCACAGGCGAGCGGTCCAACCCGGGTCCCGACTCTGGACAGCCAGCACTTCATCCATGGCCACCGGACCTGTGCCCCCCCCCCCTCCGCAAGGAAGAGAGGAGCAGAGGAGAAAAGAAAAGAAACGGCAGATCAACTGGTCTAAAAGGGGGGTCTATTTAAAGGCTAGAGTATACAAATGAGTTTTAAGATGGGACTTAAATGCTTCTAAAATGCTTCACTGTTACAAATATGCGCCACACTGTGAACCCAAACCAAACAAGAATGACAAACTAATTTCGGGAGAACATCCGCACCGTAACACAACATAAACACAACAGAACAAATACCCAGAATCCCTTGCAGCACTAACTCTTCCGGGACGCTACACTATACACCGCCCGCTACCCTCAACCCCGACCCCCCCCAACCCCGCCCACCTCAACCTCCTCATGCTCTCTCAGGGAGAGCATGTCCCAAATTCCAAGCTGCTGTTTTGAGGCATGTTAAAAACAATAATGCACTTTGTGACTTCAATAATAAATATGGCAGTGCCATGTTGGCATTTTTTTCCCCATAACTTGAGTTGATTTATTTTGGAAAACCTTGTTACATTGTTTAATGCATCCAGCGAGGCATCACAACAAAATTAGGCATAATAATGTGTTAATTCCACGACTGTATATATATCGGTATCGGTTGATACCGATATATATACAGTAATATATATACCGATATATATACAGTAATATATATCGGTATCAACCGATACCGATATATATACAGTAATATATATCGGTATCGGTTGATACCGATATATATACAGTAATTAAGAGTTGGACAATATCGGAATATCGGACATTATCGGACATCTCTAAAAATAATTAATTTAATTGAAACCATTATTATCAGACAGATCTTGTTAAGACACGTTTTGTGGTAGAAGTATCATTTTCCTGTGATAAATATTAAGAAAGTTAAAGGACAAGCGGTAGAAAATGGATGGATGGATAGATGATTTTTTTAATGAATTAGTGAAAATGCACTAATTTATGGTCAACCTCTTCCATACAAATTCACTGGGGCTCCAGATTTTAGGTGTGGCCTTTTTGTTAAAAATGTCATAACTTTCTTAATATTTACCCCATTTTCAAAAGGTTGGTGTTGTTGAAAAGCTTGTTAAAGAAACAGAAAAATAGCTTATAATAGTGCCAAAGTATTACATATAATTGTTAAATAAAACCATGGCCTTGTTTTTAATGAATACCTAGGCCTAATACGCTACTGTATTTTAATGTTGGTCATTTTGGTGGTACTTGAAGAGCCAAGTGTTCTCTGAGGATTTAAAAAGTTTTAGAACCACTGATCTAAGCATCAGCATACATGTCTAATGATGGTGAAAGCAACACATTTTTTAGAACACAACACATTTACAAAAACAATTGAAATTAAGTTTACATAAATGAGATTAAATTAAGAAATAAAGAGGGGGGGAGAATTGTCACGATCAAGGTTTTTTTTTTGTTCACATAAATTGCAGTTTTAAGAGAGCCTTTTTGCCCCGAAAAGTCTAGGGGTTCATAGAGAGATTCAATATTATTGTAAAATTGATTTGTAAACTGAACAAAATGAATATAACATTTGGCCAAAAAAGAAGGTTCATAATCTAAAAGCTTGTTAAAGAAACAGAAAAATAGCTTTCACAGTTAAGGTGTATTTTTAATTGATCAAATTTCATGAAATGAGTGTAGGAAGTGACGGAAAATCTGAGTAAACCTGATTGGTCCGACTCGACGTGTGACTTGAGTCACATTACAGCGACCGGGAAGAAGAAGTCGGCGAGTCAAAAAATAATCAGTGTGAATCTATCAATAAAATATATTTGGCAAACTCAGATACATGTGTATCCTACACTTAAAAATAAATTAGTTTTTACCCACTGTAAATTTTTTCGCACAGGAGTTTTGTCTAGTGCAGGGGTGTCAAACTCATTTTAGATCGGAGGCCACATGGAGAAAAATCTACTCCCAAGTGGTAAAATCACGGCACGATAACTTAAAAATAAAGACAATTTCAGATTGTTTTCTTTGTTTGGAAATAGAACAAGCACATTCTGAAAATGTAGAAATCATAATGTTGTTTTTTTATGGTTGTAACAATATCAAAATCGTATAGTACGATATTTTTACACTGTTAAGGCCAGGGAACAATATTATTCCATCCATCATCTTCTTTCGCTTATCCGAGGTCGGGTCGCGGGGGCAGCAGCCTAAGCAGGGAAGCCCAGACTTCCCTCTCCCCAGCCACTTCGTCCAGCTCTTCCTGTGGGACCCCGAGGCGTTCCCAGGCCAGCTGGGAGACATAGTCTTCCCAACGTGTCCTGGGTCTTCCCCGTGGCCTCCTACAGGTCTGACGTGCCCTAAACACCTCCCTAGGGAGGCGTTCGGGTGGCATCCTGACCAGATGCCCGAACCACCTCATCTGGCTCCTCTCGATGTGGAGGAGCAGCGGCTTTACTTTGAGCTCCCCCCGGATGGCAGAGCTTCTCACCCTATCTCTCAGGGAGAGCCTCGCCACCCGGCGGAGGAAACTCATTTTGGCCGCTTGTACCCGTGATCTTGTCCTTTCGGTCATAACCCAAAGCTCATGACCATAGGTGAGGATGGGAACGCAGATCGACCGGTAAATTGAGAGCTTTGCCTTCCGGCTCTGCTCCTTCTTCACCACAACGGATCGATACAGCGTCCGCATTACTGAAGTCGCCGCACCGATCCGCCTGTCGATCTCACGATCCACTCTTCCCTCACTCGTGAACAAGACTCCGAGGTACTTGATCTCCTCCCCAACCCAGAGATGGCACTCCACCCTTTTCCGGGCGAGAACCATGGACTCGGACTTGGAGGTGCTGATTCTCACCCCAATATTATTGCAGTAATTAAAAAAAAAAGATGACTTGGAAAAAATGTCAGTGTTGAAAATTAAGTGTTACTTACTGAATGTTAAGGATAAACCCACTTACTGTAAATAAATGGCTGTACTAATATACTGTATACTTAAATACAGATAAGAAAAATGTTTTTTGAATTTAATTGAAAATTATATATAATTTATCTCATTATGAGAATCAGAATTGATTTGAATACTTATAAGGAGAACTGCTGGAGCCTATACAATTTTTCAAAATTAAAAATGGATTAAAATAAATACTGTAAATGCACAAAACAGGAAAAAAACCATAAATAGAAATAAACACAAAGTGTGAGTTTGTCATGTGAAATAGGAATGTATCCATGTCAGCAAATGAATGTATTCATAAATGAATAGGGCTGGGTAAAGTAACTATATTTAATACAATATGGATTGATATCTTTTAAATGTTGTGATATCGATTCACAGGGCATGATATCGATACCCTCCACCTCACACCCTGGTAGTCTTGTGTGTGAAGCAACAGCAGGAGTATGACGCTACGCTAACCAACAATCCGTCCAGGGCAAAACAAAAGAAACTACTAGCGTTACTGCCCAATTGTCTGCGGGCCATGAAGATACAGTAAGAGAAGACATTGCAACTTTTTTTGGCAAAAATAAACTTGCACGCCTCGCCGGCTTTAAGTGGCTTGTTTAGCTGGTTTAACCAGACTACGTTTTGATCACGTGATGTAAACATTGGACTGAAACTGCTATTTAAATTTGAGAGACTAGTAAGGTGACTGATAATGATGTGCAAGTTCACTATGAAGAAAAGACGACAACCGTAACTTGGGCGCTGCTTTTCATATCCCTGCCCGCACACACAAGTTCAAGGTTAGTCCTTCAACCACAGACCTTCACAAAAAGATAGATTTTTCGGGGGGGGGGGGGGGATTCATTTTAATGGCAGGCTCCATGACTACTATTTATGACAATGGAGGACACAATGAATGAAACTAAGTAATAACAGTAATAAATGTCTGAATGGTATGTTAGCAATTTTAGCTTGATTTGTTGTGTAGATAGCTTAGCCTTCTACTGCAAGACAAATAGCATCACCGTCCTCTGGCAAAATAATGATTTTCTAAAAACGTCTTTTTATCAGATCAGTACCTACTTTGTTTTGCAATGGACGAGTACATTATATAATCCTTTATTACGTTTGCAATGTTGCTTGTAGCGTACATGCGTACTTTGTAGCATTAAGCCTCTTTTTGTTTACAACTCGAAACAGCCGTGCTGCGGAGTTGTTAAAATGATGTAGAATAGAAAAGCTTTTTATTGTCAATACACACATGTACACTTTCAGTACCGGTATATAGCATTAGAGAGTTAGACTGTAGAAATGTAACCTTAGTAGGCGTATATAGTTCCAGACCTGTACGTCAGCCAGGCTTCACTCCTTTTTTGTCCGCCCATATCTTCGTCTCCTTCCTTAGTGCCGACAACAAAACCTTGGTGAGACACTGATCCCTATATCATCTGGGATGTTGTGTTGTGGTGAAAGTCACTTAAAACAGATGGCTGGTGGCGGTCACCTACAGTATGTCCATAGTCCACAAAAAAGCAAGAAAGCTAAAAAAAACTACAAAACATTTCAGAGGTTTATTTGCATTTAACAACTCAAAATGAACCATTTTAAAAATGGCTTGAAAATAGGTCTATAAAACATAATCTATTCAACTTTTTTTTTTAACAAAGAACCACCATTACATGTTATGTAGACCACCATGTGTTTTAAATTATTTTAAAAATCATGTTATGACCCCTTTAAAACCTGTTTATGGTAAAGAGAAAAATAAAGTCCATATTTGTATTTGTTACAGAGTTTAAACATTTTCATTATTTAAGTGCAGATTGAATCGCAATTAATCGAATTTAAAATTTATGAATTTAAATTTTATCAATTTAGGAAATTGACTACACAGTTTACTCAGCCCTAGGTCTGAATACAATCAATTTGACTAATTATACAAAAATGTTTCCCACATTCATATTGTGTGGCGATAAATGAACACTCATCACCAATTTCCGCCCCCCCCCCCTTTTTAAATGTTTAGTTTTGTTCTTGATTTTTGTTTGACAACGACAATATATAAATATGTAATGTAGAGTTTTATTCTTTTCTAAGACGAGGATGAGTTGAATAACATACTTACCTTACAAATATGATACTAATATTACCAGTTAATCACTTTATCAATAAGATTATTTAGGTTAATTGCGTACTTTTTATTTGTATTATGATTTTTTTTTTAAATTACCAGAACAAAAAAGTATATTGTCAGGTAATTGTTACCTTTTTATGTATCTCCATACGCAAATAATATGACTTAATTTACATCTTCTTTTTTAAAAGCAATAATATGAAAGATATATAAAAAATATGAAAAATAATAAAGTCCCCTTATGCCTTTTGAGAAATTGATCGTCTTTTTAAACAATATATTTGTGGCGATAAACATAAATTTGATGTAAAATTCCACCAGTTACTCTATCGTTGTGCTTTTCATTGTTTATTTTTAATTAGTAAAATAAAAATACATCATTGATTAGTTTTGTTATATTTATCCCCCATTTGACCAATTTATGGTCTTATTTTACTGCTTTATTTTCAAGAGTATTAATGATGTTGTGCTTAATTGCACTTGATATTATGTTTCCTAAAATGGCTTTATTGATTTGAATCAAATGGATGAAGACTCACTATTGTGTCCTTTCATCTATCCATCTTTTTTTATTTTCTTTATGAATCCACCCTCCACAAAATTACCTCTGGACCACTTTTCAGCCCGCGCATCCATCCATGTGTCATCTCTTACCCAAAATGTAATTTACATTAACTTTCACCGTCGCACAGCCTCCCTTTTTTTTTTTTTCCATTTGCCATCCCATTCATCATCACCGTCATGTGTGCTTCTGCAGGATAGGCTTCCTGGGTCCGCGGGACAAACGTCCATATCTCTTCCTGCGGGGTTTCCTTGGCTCCAACGCCATGATCTTGCTCTTCTATGCTGTGCAGCAGATGCCGCTGGCTGATGCTACCGTCATCATGTTCAGGTGAGTAGAACAAGCCACGCTCTCACCGCTTATTGCTACTTTACCTCCCGCTTCCCGTCGTGCTTTGTTTCATTGTGTAGTTTTAGCAACGCATGCTGCTGTAACTCCTTATTGCACCCTCAGTAATCCAGTCTTCACCTCATTGCTGGCTTGGATATTCCTGAAGGAGAAGTGTACGCTGTGGGACTGCGCCTTCACCGTCTTTACCCTCACGGGCGTCATCCTCATCGCCAGGCCGCCGTTTCTCTTTGGGAAGCAATTCCAGGGCATTGAGGGCAACTACGTGAACCACATCAAGGGGACGATCGCTGCCTTTGCAGGTGATTTAACGAGGACCGCTTGATAGATCTACCATTTGGGTTGTTGGTCCTCCCTTGTTCAGCAAATGCGTGTTACTCCCTGGTGTCGTACCACAATCAATCATAAATGGTCATGCTAATTATCTCATGAATATGGTGATGATATACAGAGTCAGGTCTTAGACCAGACCTGGGCAAATTAAGACCCGGGGGCTGCATGCGGCCCGTTAAGCTTTGCAATCTGGCCCGCCAGACAGAATCCAAATAATTTTTTTAGGTCTTTAAGATGGAAACTGTAGCTGCCATTATGATGTGCAGTGATGTTTTCAAATTACCGTAAGTCTTGAACTATACAAAGTATTTCAACGGTTGCAATCTGCGCTTTTGCATGATATACTAGGTACTAGTTTTTTGCCGATATCCAATATTCCGATATTGTCCAACTCTTAATTACCGATTCCGATATCAACCGATACCGATACATACAGTTTACACATTACATACATTACATACACATTATTATGCCTAATTTTGTTGTGATGTCCCGCTGGATGCATTAAACAATGTAACAAGGTTTTCCAAAATAAATCAACTCAAGTTATGGAAAAAAGTGCCAACATGGCACTGCCATATTTATTATTGAAGTCACAAAGTGCATTAAAGGCATTGAGGGGATCCGGTTTGGTGGCTGCAGGATGAGGTCTCTGCTTTTTGCAGATGATGTGGTCCTGATGGCTTCATCTGGCCAGGAACTTCAGCTCTCACTGGATCGGTTCGCAGCCAAGTGTGAAGCGACTGGGATGAGAATCAGCACCTCCAAGTCCGAGTCCATTGTTCTCGCCCGGAAAAGGGTGGAGTGCCATCTCCGGGTTGGGGAGGAGATCTTGCCCCAAGTGGAAGAGTTCAAGTACCTCGGAGTCTTGTTCACGAGTGAGGGAAGAGTGGATCGTGAGATCGACAGGCGGATCGGTGCGGCGTCTTCAGTAATGCGGACGCTGTATCGATCCGTTGTGGTGAAGAAGGAGCTGAGCCGGAAGGCAAAGCTCTCAATTTACCGGTCGATCTACATTCCCATCCTCACCTATGGTCATGATCTTTGGGTTATGACCGAAAGGACAAGATCACGGGTACAAGCAGCCGAAATGAGTTTCCTCCGCCGGGTGGCGGGGCTCTCCCTTAGAGATAGGGTGAGAAGCTCTGTCATCCGGGAGGAGCTCAAAGTAAAGCCGCTGCTCCTCCACATCGAGAAGAGCCAGATGAAGTGGTTCGGGCATCTGGTCAGGATGCCACCCGAACGCCTCCCTAGGGAGGTGTTTCGGGCACGTCCGACCGGTAGGAGGCCACAGGGAAGACCCAGGACACGTTGGGAAGACTATGTCTCCCGGCTGGCCTGGGAACGCCTCGGGATTCCCGGGAAGAGCTGAACGAAGTGGCTGGGGAGAGGGAAGTCTGGGCTTCCCTGCTTAGGCTGCTGCCCCCGCGACCCGACGTCGGATAAGCGGAAGAAGATGGATGGATGGATGGATGGATGGAATTAACACATTATTATGCCTAATTTGGACAACCAGGTATGGTTGAAGATAAGGTGCTTTTAAAAAAAATAAATAAAATAAGATAAATAAATTAAAAACATTTTTTTGAATAAAAAAGAAAGTAAAACAATATAAAAACAGTTACATAAAAACTAGTAATTAATGAAAATGAGTAAAAATAACTGTTAAAGGTTAGTACTATTAGTGGACCAGCAGCACGCACAATCATGTGTGCTTACGGACTGTATCCCTTGCAGACTGTATTGATATATATTGATATATAATGTAGGAACCAGAATATTAGTAACAGAAAGAAACAACCCTTTTGTGTGAATGAGTGGGGGAGGGAGGTTTTTTGGGTTGGTGCACTAATTGTAAGTGTATCTTGTGTTTTTTATGTTGATTTAATAAAAAATAAAAAATTTAAAAAAGATACCGATAATAAAAAAAACGATACCGATCATTTCCGATATTAAATTTTTAAAGCATTTATCGGCTAATAAATAATCAACATGGGCTTTGAAGTAATCCAACAACTTTGCATCTTTAACTCAAGAAATCCCCGTTTGTGTTTTCCTCCACAGGCGCAATCGGTGCCGCTTGTACAATGGTCATCCTGCGCAAACTCGGAAAGAGCGTCCACTACTACCTCTCCGTGTGGTACTACGCCGTCATCGGTTTCATCGAGTGCGTCATCGCCGTCACTGTCCTCGGCGAATGGAAGCTCCCCGACTGCGGCCACGACCGCTGGATGCTGATGCTGATCGCCGTCCTGGGCATCGCCGGCCAGACCTTCCTGACCAAGGCCCTGCAGGTGGAAAAGGCCGGCCCCGTGGCCTTGGTGAGGACCGTGGACGTCGTCCTCGCCTTCTTCTTCCAGTTCATCTTCCTCGGCCGTGCGCCCACCATGTTGAGCCTCGGGGGGGCTCTATGCATAGTGTTGAGCACCAGCGGCGTGGCCATAAAGAAGTGGTGCCGCAACTCACGCAGGAGCTGAAAGCAAATAGTTAAGTATAGCTGTTTAATTATCCTGTACTCTTTTGATAGTTTTTTACCCTACAATAGGTTAAAGAGAAACATCTAAGAGTCTTAGTGTAACTGACATGAAGTACTTCAGTGTGCAAAGAAAAACTGCTACCTGTGATCATACTTCCTATTTTTATATTTGTTCTAAAGTGCAATAGAGTTAAATTATTCAAATTAAAACTTAATAGTGGGAGTGGGCAACCTGTGAGGGCCAAATATGTTGCACAATAGCTTTTGGTCGCAGGCCACCATGCTGTTAAAAAAACAACTTAAGAACTAGAGATGTCCGATATTATCAGGCTGCCGATATTATCGGCCGATAAATGCTTTAAAATGTAATATCGGAAATTAGCGGTATTGGTTTCAGAAAGGAAAATGTATGAGTTTTTAAAACGCCGCTGTGTACACGGACGTAGGGAGAAGTACAGAGCGCCAATAAACCTTAAAGGCACTGCCTTTGCGTGCCGGCCCAGTCGCATAATATCTACGGCTTTTCACACACACAAGTGAATGCACGCATACTTGGTCAACAGCCATACAGGTCACACTGAGGGTGGCCGTATAAACAACTTTAACACTGTTACAAATATGCGCCTCACTGTGAACCCACACCAAACAAGAATGACAAACACATTTCGGGAAAACATCTGCACCGTAACACAACAGAACAAATACCCAGAACCCCTTGCAGCACTAACTCTTCCGGGACGCTACAATATACCAAAAAGCCATTATCGGACATCTCTATTAAGAACCAAAGATCATCCTTTTTGAGCCTGCATGAAGTTAACCAAAGCCAGCATTAGGACCATTCACACTGTGTCCAAAAAGTCTTTAATCATTACAAAATGTCTTAAAGGGAAACTGCACTTTTTCTGGAATTTTGCTTGTCGTTCACAATCCTTATGAGACAAAAATACAAAATGTTATTTTTTGCATTCTAATTTGTAATAATTGGCTCGTTCTAGGTGGCTTGCAAGCAACTAATTGGAGCAATCCCTCTGAATCACTTTAAAATGCATCCAAAAACCGCCAACAATACTTCGTAACCTGTATAATATTCAAGCTGTTATTGTAAGAGCGAACACTGAGGAACTCTTTTTCTAGCGTACTAACACAATGGGGGCAACACGGTGGAAGAGGGGTTAGTGCATCTGCCTCACAATACGAAGGTCTGGGGTTCGATCCTGCGAGCATGTTCTCCCCGTGACTGCGTGGGTTCCCTCCGGGTACTCCGGCTTCCTCCCACCTTCAAAGACATGCACCTGGGGATAGGTTGATTGGCAACACTAAAAATGGTCCCTAGTGTGTGAATGTGAGTGTGAATGTTGTCTGTCTATCTGTGTTGGCCCTGTGATGAGGTGGCGACTTGTCCAGCGTGTACCGCGCCTTCAGCACCCCCGACGACCCCAAAAGGCACAAGCAGTAGGAAATGGATGGATGGATGGAATTTGTAATAATTGGCTCGTTCTAGGTGGCTTGCAAGCAGCTAATTGGAGCAATCCATTCTACCTCTGAATCACTTTAAAATGCATCCAAAAACCGCCAACAATACTTCGTAACATGTATAATAACCAAGCTGTTATTGTAAGAGCGAACACTGAGGAACTCTTTTTCTAGCTTAGTAACACAATGGCCTTGCGACCGCATTAGTTAAAAGTTAAAGTACCAATGATTGTCGCACACACACTAGGTGTGGCGAAATTATTCTCTGCATTTGACCCATCACCCTCGATCACCCCCTGGGAGGTGAGGGGAGCAGTGGGCAGCAGCGATGGCCACGCCCAGTAATTATTTTTGGTGATTTAACCCCCAATTCCAACCCTTAATGCTGAGTGCCAAGCAGGGAGGAAATGAGTCCCATTTTTATATAGTCTTTGGTATGACTCGGCCGGGGTTTGAACTCACAACCTACCGATCTCAGGGCGGACACTCTTACCACTAGGTCTTAGCCCCAGACGCGCCTGTGTGTCATCAACTAAATGGCTTTTCAGTTTGTAATGCACAACACACTGCGATAGGACACTAATCTGTACTAACCGAAAAACATAAACAATCATAATACAGTATCTGTAACGTATTAGTCCACATTTCATGTTTTGTTTGTACACAACTAGCTCTACACCGTATGCACATGACGTGCTGTGTGTATCATTAGCAATATTAATTATTATATATTATTGGGGCGGTATAGCTCGGTTGGTAGAGCGGCCGTGCCAGCAACTTGAGGGTTCCAGGTTCGATCCCCGCTTCCGCCATCCTAGTCACTGCTGTTGTTTCCTTGGGCAAGACACTTTACCCACCTGCTCCCAGTGCCACCCACACTGGTTTAAATGTAACTTAGATATTGGGTTTCACTATGTAAAGTGCTTTGAGTCACTAGAGAAAAGCGCTATATAAATATAATTCACTTCACTTATAGTGACTCCCTTGATGGACGGTCGTCCTCTAGCCAGGCGGGTAAGTTGTTTTCTAGTTTATTTTGGGTTAGCACGCCATGTACTGTATGTCCGCATAGTTTGGCACCAAATTCCACATTTTCAGCGTCAAGTTACGCCGACCTCGCTGTCTCGGCTTACATCCGCTCCAACGTTTCACCCTCTCTTCGCTTCTATAAGGTGCAGTTCATTCTCTGTATACTAAAAAAGATAAGGTTGTCAATCCTCATTTGTCCAAAAATCGTCGCGTTTGTTTCCCGACGTAGGAACACACATTTTGTTGCTGGAATTCAGAAGTGCCTTGCTATGGGAACGGAAATGAATTCCGGTAGTGCTTAAAATAACCAAAATACGGTAAATATTGTGCATATCACATTGTTCTGAATATATCTGTTACTACATGATATATATACTTGCAGTGTGTATACAACAGGTTGATGGAGGGCTTGGAAGGCTACAACTGTGACTCCCATTAGTCGTATTTTGCAAGCTTTTTTAAAATTATATTTAGAATCCTTAAAAAAAAACGTGTACTTAGACTTAGACTTCCTTTTTATTGTCATTCAAATTTGAACTTTACAGCACAGATAAGAACGACATTTCGTTACATTAGCTCATGGTAGTGCAGGATAAAAAAGCAATAAGGTGCATATATAAATAAATAAATATATATAAATAATATATATATATATATATATATATATATATATATATATATATATATATATAAAATAAATAAATATATATAATATATATATATAAATAAATAAATAAATAGATTACTGTACAGATAAATGTATTGCACTTTTTCACATGCGTCCACGTTTATGGATGTATGTTATATTGTCTTTTTTTATTCCAGCGAGTTAATCCATTTTGGGGGGAGTTGAGGGGATAATTTAATTATGATGCGTTCAAGAGTCTTACGGCCTGAGGGAAGAAGCTGTTACAGAACCTGGAGGTTCTGCTTCGGAGGCTGCGGAACCTCTTTCTAGAGTCCAGCAGTGAAAACAGTCCTTAGTGGGGGTGGGAGGAGTCTTTGCAGATTTTCTGAGCCCTGGTCAGGCAGCGGCTTTTTGCGATCTCCTGGATAGGAGGAAGAGGCGTCCTGATGATCTTTTCCGCCGTCCTCACCACTCTCTGGAGAGACTTGTTGGTCAGCAGGCTCTCTATAGTGCCTCTGTAGAATGTGGTGAGAATGGGGGGAGGGAGCTTTGCTCTTTTCATCCGACGCAAAAAGTGCATGCGCTGCTGAGCTCTTTTCACAAGAGCTCCGGTGTGTAGGGACCAGGTTATATTGTCAGTTATCTGCACCCCCAGGAACTTGGTGCTGCTTACTATCTCCACCGCTGTGCCGTTGATGTAGAGTGGAGCTTGTTAGAGATGTCCGATAATATCGGGCTGCCGATATTATCGGACGATAATTGCTTTAAAATGTAATATCGGAAATTATCGGTATCGGATTCAAAACGTAAAATGTATGACTTTTTAAAACGCCGCTGTACAGAGTGGTACACGGACGTAGGGAGAAGTACAGAGCGCCAATAAACCTTAAAGGCACTGCCTTTGCGTGCCGGCCGAATCACATAATATCTACGGCTTTTCACACACACAAGTGAATGCCAGCATACTTGGTCAACAGCCATACAGGTTACACTGAGGGTGGGCGTATAAACAACTTTAACACTGTTACAAATTTGCGCCACACTGTGAACCCACACCAAACATGAATGACAAACACATTTCGGGAGAACATCCGCACCGTAACACAACATAAACACAACAGAACAAATACCCAGAATCCCTTGCAGCACTAACCCTTCCGGGACGCTGCAATATACACCCCGCCCACCTCAACCTCCTCATGCTCTCTCAGAGAGAGCATGTCCCAAATTCCAAGCTGCTGCTTTGAGGCATGTTAAAAAAAATTATGCACTTTATGACTTCAATAATAAATATGGCAGTGCCATGTTGGCATTTTTTTCCATAGCTTGAGTTGATTTATTTTTGGAAAACCTTGTTAAATCGTTTAATGCATCCAGCGGGGCATCACAACAAAATTAAGCGTAATAATGTGTTAATTCCACGACTGTATATATCGGTATCGGTTGATATCGGTAATAAAGAGTTGGACAATATCGGATATCGGCAAAAAAGCCATTATCGGACATCTCTAGTTCTTGTCTCTCAATGATTGTGAACGATAGGCAAAATGCCAAGAAAGAGTGCAGTTCCCTTTTTTTAAATGATTATTTGACATGTCTTAAATGGATTACAAAACGTTTTTGTCTGAAGGACAAAGTGTTTATGTGACGCAGACAACCCCAGCTTACACACCAGCGATATTAGCACTTAAATATGACACCAATGTGTCATTTGACAAATGCGGCAAATTTCCGATGAATTGTAAAAAAAATACTTTTGAATTAATATTTTTACCGGAATGGGAAAATGCCCCTCTAAATGTTCCGAAATCCTGTTTTAAACAGAAGACTCGTGCCATAGGGTGGTGGACGTTGCCAAAGGTCCTCATATCTTACTAGTGGAATCAACAGCGCCTCCGCTGGTTGTAGCCTGGTAATGCACTCAATTATCTTTCAACTTATAATCAACAGAATTGTCAACGATCAATCAATACCCATCCCTGATATCAATTATTAGAACGTTTGTTACATACATAGTTCGGATCATGTTGAGTAGGATTCTCTCAGGAATCACTACAGAAAATGACTGGAAAAATTGATTTAATTGCGTCCTAATATTGTTTTTGTCTCTCTCTGGAATATGTCACAAGTTAAATAGCAATTTTACTGTCAGTTGATAATTAAGTGCCTTTAGTGAACTCTTGTGTTTGAGGCAGCTGAGGACAATATTGGGACAAAACGACCTAAAACACTGTTCAGTTGTCCCTGGGTCTTGACTCCCGGCAGATGGGAGAGTTACATACAGTACTGTACATCATTTCAATGACTGTCATGTAATCCTTGTGTAGGTTCTCTTCAAGTAGTGTACTGCTGATTAATTATGACGGGGTTACTTATATTTTCATCCAGTATATATTTCCATTCTTTTTCATGCACACACCATAATGATGATGCTATGCTGAAAAGAAGTTACCACTGCAAAATTAGACGTTTATTTTGCCTTCTTTTTTAAAAATTTTTAATGCTCCCAAAAATATTTATTATTAAATGGTTTGAAATTAGTGTGTTTTTATTACTTGAGTTTTTTTTTCTTTTTTACATTTCTGAGAAGTAAAGAAATATTTTATTTTAGGGCTTATCAAGTAATATTTGAGGTATATACATGGTGTATATATGGTAATTATTTATTGTCATTTATGACATGGATGAATTCTGTATATGGATTATTTTTAGTTGAGTAATAAAAGTGCTTCAGACGTCATTCATTTTTGCGTGTGACTAAATCCATGGTTTAGTTTGACTGTTCCTTCCAAATGCCACCTGACAGTAAAGCTTCCCAAAAAGGCTGCAGGGGAAGCATAAAGAAAAAGAAAATAAACCACCAAGTCAGGTTACAGAATAATACCGTTGTGATGTAATTGAGTATATGCTTACATGTAGTTGGTCTCTGTCAATATTTTTTTGTGTAGTTTTCTCCCGGAAATATTTTGCAAACAGTTATTGTGCATGCAGTACATTCATGCAGAGTTGAGATGACACACTATCATCATATTAACACTTTCACATTTTAATCCTTATGTTTTGTGTTAATAAGAATCTACTGTAGTTACTATTTGAAAATATTGAAAATGGTTGTATATAAATATCACATTCATTAGGTCCTTTATTATGTGATCATTAAAGTATATAGTAATTCAATTATGTTTATATAAAAAAAAAAATAAAAAGTTAAGTATTACCAAACAGTTATTTTTCTAAAATATTGTAATAGTTTTATGAATATATTAACATTTGGTCCAATATTAATAATTTTCCAAATGATTGCAAGTTGGTAAATATGTTCGTGGATGTAATGTGTGTTTTCTGGCACAAGGGGGCAGTCTCCACTAATTTAGCAGCATCCTCATGCGAGACCTTATCGCTGCGTCACTAAAATAAAATAAAAAACATAATCAAAATACTTAAATGGTTTGAATTTGATATATTATACAAATCAATTTTTTTCAAATGTTATATATGTGTATATACATTTTTTTAATGTTATTTTATAACGTTTCTAAAAAATATACACTTTTTTAAAATTCTATTCAAAATTTAGAGAATTTCACATATATGTATGTATGTGCAGTTTGTGTGCGTGTCTGCGGGTGTGTGTGCGTGTGCGTGTGCGTGTGTGTGTGTGCGTGTGTGAGTGTATATATATGCATATATATATATATATATATATATATATAATATTTATATATAATATATATATATATATATATATATATATATACATATAAATATATATATGAGGTGGCGACTTGTCCAGGGTGTACGCCGCCTTCCGCCCGAATGCAGCTGAGATAGGCTCCAGCACCCCCGCGACCCCGAACGGGACAAGCGGTAGAAACTTGGATGGATGGATGGATGGATGGATGTATACACACACACACACAAATACATTATATATATATATATATATATATATATATATATATATATATATATATATATATATATATATATATATATATATATATATATATATATATATATATATATATGTATATATATGTATATATATATATATATATATATATGTATATATATGTGTGTGTATGTATGTGTATATATATATATATATATATATATATACATAATATGAATGTGTGTATATATGTATACATACACACATCTATAGAGGATTGCATCAATAAAAAATAGCATCTGTTTTTAAGGCTTTAATTCAAAGCTGCTGTATCTAATAATCAACACTATGAATACATTTTTAAAAATGTTTATTCAAAACATAGACGACGTTGGAATTTTTATTTTATTTTTCGATAGATACTGTATAATTCTTTAAATTGTGTGCATCAATCAAAACTAGCATGTGTTTCAATGCTTATTTTATTTCATCCAGGTGCATCTAATGTTTCCCTTGAGGGTATATATTTTTTTCATTTCAGTGCCGTCAACTCATATCAGATGTGTTTTTAAGGTGTATGATAAAAGATTATATAGCTTTTATCAAAAAGATGGGGGAATCCCAAAAATGTGCACATAACCTTGCAAGGAGGGTTTGAGGATTTTTCTTGGGGGGGGATTGCACATTCTTGCAGGATGGCATCATGCTTCCCATCAGTGTACAAGGAGGGAAAATAATCCCTAATTTTCCAAGGTGGAATGGAATAGACCCACTTATATAGCACAAGCAAAATACTGAATTAATTTTTTTTTAAAACACCAACAATAGTTAGTCTCTGCAAGCCTGCAGTTTGTGGAAAGTTCTCCTTAGAACTTTAATCCTCAACGACTGAACAATGAACACGAGAACTTTTGGCGCATTAGCATCAGCCATATTTTAATGTCTAATTTCAGTAGAATTTTGCTTTATTATCTCATCACCTGGGATTTTTGTGTGGAAAAAAACCTAATCTCGCCATATTAAATTTAATTAATTATACATTATTACATAAAACAAACTACAATATTTCCCAAATGGATGTACTTCATTTAATTCCATGCCTGTTATTTGGCCCGTGGCCCAGCGGTTTGGGGCCTCTGACGTAGATGCCATCATTTTGTGAGTGTAGGTGCGGGGATAAAAAGCTCAATAATGTATAGGAGGGCATAAAATGGACATCTGGCCTAAGTGAGTATACATTCCAATGTGGTGAGACACACACACACACACACACACACACACACGCACACGCACACACACACACGCACGCACGCACGCACACACACACACACACATACACGCATACACACACACACTAGTCTCACTTATTGTCCCCTTGTCTACAGCTCAGCAGCTACTGAAAAGCTGCGTTCATGTACAGTCGTATATTTTCTATTTTATAGCTCTAAAGTACTTTTATTCAACTTTTTATTTTTCATGACATTTTTAATTAGATAAATAATATACTGTTTATTTTTAAATGTGAAAAATAATAAACGTTGACAACTATTTTCCATGCAACACGAAGAGACTGAAGTTACCGCACAGATTCCCGAGGTGTCCCTGAACGCAGCAGCAAAGAGTGTGTTGGGCAAGCTGCTCAATCAAGCCGTCCACTCTCACTCGGTGCAAAACTTCTCCAACACCTGACTCCTTTTTAATGGATGCTAAATGAATATAAACCACAATAATCGGTAAGTTTTTGCTTCGATATGTCTTAACTATCGCCAGAGACGCTTTCCGACAGTGTGTGTTTTACTTTGTTAGTTAGCATGAGTATAGGTGAGTCTTCGCCGGGCTAACATGACATTAATGTATTTGTTGATTATTTTGTTGTCAATAAGATATTCCAAACTTTAAATGTTGGTAAATAAAATGTGTTTTTTAGTGGGGAAAGAACGGTCTATGGTCGTTGTTGTGGTGGTTTGAGGCGATGTTTTAAGAGTGGTCATATAAATATGCCTGTTGGGGTGCTATGACCTTTGACCTTCCAGTGCAGGGGACGTTAGCATTACGTGTTGGAAGTGGAGCTGCTGGTGGGAAATAACGCAACAAAATACATCAGGAACTCATTTGAAATACAGTAAATATGACACGGACAAGCGGTAGAAAATGGATGGATGATCAAAAAAATGATGGTAAAGTGGCTACAAAAGTGCAATGTTTACTGGACTTTTGACCTTTAGTGCATTCTAAGGATGATTTGTCACACACAGCTGTTTGTACCTTTTTATTTTACCTTTTATTTTGTTTTACCCTTTAAAATCGTTTTTAATCATATTTATTTTATATTGGTTTTATATGTATTTATTTCTTGTTTTTATTATTTCTCACTCTATCTTGTCTCCTTCTCACAGAGACGTAAAACAAGCGCACCTTCTTACTAGGGCTGAAACGACGCGTCGACGTAGTCGACGTCATCGGTTACGTAAATACGTCGAGGACGTTTTTGTTCGTCGACGCGTCGCATATTTACGTCACACTACCGTCATGGCGGAGCGCAAAGCAGACGATGCGAGCGGTGCGAGCGAGGGGAAAAAAGCACGCCAAAAGTCGTCAAAAGTGTGGGACTATTTCAATAAACGGCCTAAGAAGAAACGCTACTTTTACTCCGCTACTTTTATCTACATTCAGCTCGCTACTCGCTACTAATTTTTATCGATCTGTTAATGCACGCTTTGTTTGTTTTGGTCTGTCAGACAGACCTTCATAGTGCCTGTGATGTTTCACTTCGTTCCACCAATCAGATGCAGTCACTGGTGACGTTGGACCCATCAAACAGAGCCAGGGGTCACATGACCTGACTGGCTCCGAGCTAACTTCGGGTGTTACCATTTAGTGGTCAATTGTACGGAATATGTACTGTACTGTGCAATCTACTAATAAAAGTTCCAATCAATCAATCAAAAGTGTGAAGGAAAAAAGACCCTTTTTTTATTTCAACCATAAAGACTGACTGCACAGTTCCTGTCTTCACAATAAAAGTCCCGCTCCATCGCGCCTGCGCTTTCAAAATAAGAGTCTCCGAAAGCCAGCGCAAACAAGCTAGCAAGCTACGGAGTTTGCCGCCAATGTATTTCTTGTAAAGTGTATAAAACGAATATGGAAGGTGGACAAATAAGATGCCAAATAACAACCACTTTCATGTGGTATTAGACAGAAAGGAGGAACTTTTTTTCTCCTCCATTTGAAAACGTGGACGTTACCAGCACTGCTTCCTGATTACAATCAATGCAAGTCATCAGAATCAGGTAATACACCAACTTATATTCTTGTCTTCATGAAAGAAAGGAATCTATATGTTAAACATGCATGTATAATTATTAAAACACCTTTAACATGTAAACAAAAACGGCAAAATAAATAAATATAAATTATATACTGTATATATCAATGTATGTATATATATATATATATATATATATATATATATATATATATATATATATATATATATATATATATATATATATATGTGTGTGTGTGTGTGTGTGTGTGTGTGTGTGTGTGTATATATATATATACACATATATATATATATATATATGATATGTGTGTGTATGTTACTCAGTACTTGAGTAGTTTTTTCACAACATACTTTTTACTTTTACTCAAGTAAATATTTGGGTGACTACTCCTTACTTTTACTTGAGTAATAAATCTCTAAAGTAACAGTACTCTTACTTGAGTACAATTTCTGGCTACTCTACCCACCTCTGCTAATAATGTTGTTGTATGCACACTGTGTCGAGCGGAAATGGCCTATCATAGCAGCACAACGGCAGCGTTCTTGCCATCACCATCAACTAGTCAATCGTCCGCGTGAGTATACGTTGTCATCATTACACAAAAACATGAATGTGTCATTTGTATCTGCGTTGTAAATTCATAAACTAAAGCACCGTTTCGCTCTGAGAGGAGAGTTTGGCGTGCCTGTTCAGTGTTTACAAAGACGTGCTCCTCTTTAACGCTAACGTTAATTAGTTGTGCAAATACCTTTTACAACATTAACAATTACGTATACTATGTACAAACGAACAATTAACTTTCACTTTAATCATACTATCATTGTTGTGTTATTAAGCAAAATAAGCAAAAGTTTTACTTTTGTTGAAATGTTTACACTGTTACAGAATATTTCGTTTTGCACTTTTTTGTATTGGATGTTTATCTTTATTTTTGCACATTTTAGCAAATAAGCAATACTTTTACTTTTGTTGAAATGTTTACACTGTTACAGAATATTTCCGTTTTGCACTTTTTTGAATTGGATGTTTATCTTTATTTTTGCACATTTTAAAGCAAAATAAGCAATACTTTTACTTTTGAAATGCTTATACTATTGCAGAATATTAGGATTTGCACTGGATGTTTACTTTTATATTTGCACATTAAAAGCAAATAAGCTACTTTTAATTTTGTTAAATGTTCACATTGTTACAGAATATTTTGTCATGTTGTTGTCAATGTTGACTGAGTGGCCATACTTTTTTTTTTGTAAATAAAAGCCATGCCTTTTGAAAAAAATGGCCTACATTTATTTTTTCATCTTCATTTTAAATAAAAAAAATAATCGGTAAAAGGAAAAATAATCTATAGATTAATCGAAAAAAATAATCTATAGATTAACCGATTAATCGAAAAAATAATCTATAGATTAATCGATAGAAAAATAATCGTTAGCTGCAGCCGTACTTCTTACATACGTCACATACTGTCGCGCGTCAACGTCATACGCCCTCGCCGAGCAGAGAGGTAGTGGCATGGGTAAGGTTAGCTGTGATGCTAGCGGAGTGGTGAGAGAGGTAATGCGAGAGAGAGAAGGTGCCAATCTGGTAACAAATGAAGAAAGAATTAATTCCCAAGAAAAACAGCAGGGGGTCCATCGTCTGGCGGTGATTTGGCTTCAAGCGGGAAGATGTTGAACAGACAATCGTGATACGTCAAGTATGCAACGAAAGCGTTGCTACAAAAAGTAGCAGCACTACTAATGTGTAGCATCATTTGAAAAGTCACCCGCTAGAGAATGAAGAGTGTTTGAAACTCTGCATGTCAACATCTCCGTTCGGTGCCACACCTACAAAATGCCCAAGCAACCATTTCCAGTTCAACACCGTATGAAAAAAAGACTCAACAACAGAAGGAGATAACGTCCGCAGGAACCTACCACATAGCAAAGGACATACACAATTTGATTTCCTATTATGCAGCTAATTTTTATTTGACAGTTATTGAAATATCTTGTGTGACATCATGCACAAAAGTGCACTTTATTTGTATTAAACTATTGTAGTGGCGTTCTGTACAAAAAGTGCACTTTATTTTAGTGTTGTTTTGATATGTCATCTTAGTAACATCATGCACAAAAGTGCAATAATACCTTGTTTTAAAATGTCTCTGACAATCTTTCACTTTTTGTTTTGAAATTACATGAATGTTTGTGCCACTGTTTAAAAACTGTTTAATAAATACAGTTTTGCTAAATTGACTTAATTGTGATTTCCCTCTCTGCATGAAAGTTTAAAATGAGCATATATTAATGCAGTATGAAGAAGAATGTTTTAATGTAAACACATAGAATCATCATACTGGTGTGATTATATGTATCAAGTGTTCATTCAAGGCTAAGGCAAAATATCGAGATATATATCGTGTATCGTGACATGGCCTTAAAATATTGAGATATTAATAAAAGGCCATATCGCCCAGCCCTAATTCTATTTTTATTTGTCGTTATTTATACTTTCTGAATAAATCATGTGATAATGTTCATCAGTCAACTCATTGGTGTTAATTTTCAATCTATCAAGATAAAAAACATATAGAACTCAAATTACAGTATGTTATTTAGGTAGTTTGCTCATTTTCCTCGACTGGTGCACTAACGTGGTTTATTTTTGTTTTACATATGCAGCATAATTTACAAAGATACAAATAATTGCTATTGTGACATCTAGTGGACACATTTAGAACAGCAGTTTCTTTCATTCAAAAAATTTCGGCTCATTTTTATACTGAGTAAACTCATCTCGCGGGCCGGATAAAACCTGTTCAGGCCCGCGGGATGTACGTTTGACACCCCTGACCTAACCCAACAAAATGAAATAATAATAATCTGTTCCAGGGTCAAAATGTTGCCATTGTACAAGTCATCTGGAAAAAGTGTTTTTAAAATTTTTACAAATTTCCTGTCAAACTAATATGACATTTTTCATTTGGATTCTGCAAAAATGACTGCAAAAGTGCACGTGTGCTGTTGTTGAGCTGTTTGTAAATATCTCTAGGGGTGCACAAAAAAATCGCTTCACATCCAAATCAAGATTGTGATTCATCTCAATTCTAAATTGATTCATCATTATCTAAAATCTTTTAAAATAATATATTTATATATATATATATATATTTTTAAAAGAATCAGTTAAAACTAAAAAAAAATGAGGCACTCTCCATGCAATCAGAAATAGCTTTTCTAACCTTTTGAAAAAGTTGAATTATTTTACCAATTAAAACATTCTGAATCGAGTCGTCACTCCCATGAGTTGGACCGTATCGTTAGGTGCCCAAAGATCCACCCCCCCCCCCCCTCCCCCCCCGAATTTCTAAAGAATCGGGCATGAAATATTATTTTGATTGTACTTTTTTTCCCATTTGACCACCTCAGCCCCTTCACTGTACAGCTACTTATGACTTTTATGCATAATGACGATGATTTATAAACATTTTTTATATTAGAAATATATTCACAAACAAAACCCAAGCTGTATTCTCTCACAACTAGTGGTATAATTTTGTCATAGGAAATAATGGAGCTACAAATAATCTGTTCCAGTGTCAAGCTGTGGCCATCATGTAACCTTTTTCAACTGCGCAGGCATATTAGTATTAGTTATTGTCTTACAAGTGTACAAATAAGTTAAACGCACTTTATATTGAAACACAAATGCAATAAAACACATTTACCGTATTGATCCAAATATAAGACAATGTTTTTCTACTAAATGTCTTTATGTTGTGTATGTGTCAAAGGGAAGGAGGCAACACCAAGGCGGAACTGCGGTTTACCAGGTTTATTTAAACCTTTGATGAATGTGTGGGGTGTGTATGCTACCACAAGTGAATGAGTGCGGACGATGTGTGGAATTAACAATGTAAGTTTTACCAGAGGATGTTGTCGGTGCGTGTTGAATGAATCTTTCGCCGAATCCAAGGGAGAAGGCAAAGAGGCAGTCAGCGGGGAGGCAAGCAGTCGGGGTCTGGAGAGAGGCAACAATGTCCGTGTCAAAGCAGGGGTCGAGGATCGAGGGAGGCAAGCAGAGATCCGGGAGGAGGTCGTGAGGCGAGACACGATCACAGGCAACAGGGAAGACACTGTGGAAGACACAAAGGACATCAACACGGGAACGAGGAAGAGCACAAAGAAGGCGAGCAAGAAACGAGGGAGGGGTGCCAGACGTGATGCTTACTCAGGGAGATAGTCTACGTTCTGGCGAAGCTCTCCTGGGTCCGCTGGCTTTTATGCCGCTCCCTCTCGTCAGGTCCAGGTGCGCTGATGCGCAATTGTCTGCAGCCTTGTTGCTGCGTGGGTGTGCCGCGCCCAGCGCGAGCAGTGGTGTGTTCAGACGAACAGCCAGAGGAGGAACTCTGGCACACAGTTGCAAGAGGAATGGGGGTACGAGTCCGCGCCGTGACAGTATCCCCCCACCTCTTAGGCGAGGCAACCGATGAGCGCCGGGGAGCATCAGGATTGGCACGGTAGAAATCCTCTAGAAGAGAGGAATCGGCAAGGTAGGAGGCTGCCACTCAAGATCTGTCTTCTAATCCATATCCTTCCCAGTCGACCAGATATACGAACCCCCTACCTTGTCGACGAACCCCCTACCTTGTCGACGGACCCTGAGGATTTCTTTAACCGTCCAAACCTGATCCCCATTCGGTAAAACCTAAAGGGAGGGGGGGCAGGAGGGGACAGAGCGCTCTCCGCTACCGGCTTTATCTGAGACACATGTACCACTGAGTGTCTCTTGACCGAGGGTGGGAGAGCCAGTTTGACAGATACGGGATTAATGATAGAGGTGATGGAAAAAGGACCCACATAACGTGGTGCTAATTTCTTAGATGGTACCTGGAGGTTAATGTCCTTTGCCAGTAACAAAACTTGCTATTCTGGCCGATAGGATGGAGCCGCGATGCGATGACTGTTGGCATTGCGGCACATTTTTACAGAAGCTCTCTCTAGAGCAGCACGAGCGGCTCTCCACACCCTCTGACACTTTCTGATATGGGCCTTAGTCGAGGGAACTGCTATCTCTTGTTCCTGTTGGGGAAACAAAGGGGGTTGATAGCATTCGAAGGGTGACATACCGGTAGCGGAGCTCTTCAAGGAGTTGTAAGAATACTCCACCCAAGGGAGAAACTTGCACCAGGTTGTGGGCTTCTTGCTGGCGACGCAACGGAGCATGGTTTCCACGCTCTGGTTCGCCCTTTCTGCCTGCCCGTTGTTCTGGGGGTGGTATCTCGAAGTAAGACTGACCGAGGCCCCAATCCCCTTACAAAAGGCTTTCTAGACTTGTGAAGAAAACTGGGGACCCCGGTCAGAGACGATGTCTATCGGGATACCATGCAACTTGATGACGTGAAGGGTAAGGAGGTCAGCCGTCTCCGAAGCCGACGGTAGTTTGCCAAGCGGAATGAAATGGGCAGCCTTGGAGAAACGGTCCACAATGGTTAAGATCGTAGTGTTACCTTTGGAGGCTGGAAATCCCGTGATGAAGTCTAAGGCGATGTGTGACTATGGGCGGGCAGGGATGGGAAGCGGGTGAAGGGGACCAGCCGGTGGTCTGTGTGAGGCCTTGCTGCGGGCACAGGTTGAACAAGCAGCGATGAACTCCCGTGTATCTCCGGCCATTGAAGGTCACCAGAAGCATCTTCGAAGAAGTGACAGGGTTCGTTGGAAACCCGGATGGCACGAGAACAGGCTAGTGTGTCCCCAATCCAGGACTCTGGATCGCAGTTCCTGGTGGACAAAGAGCTTGTTGGGTGGTCCACTCCCATGTCCTGGATTGGAGCGCAGCGCAGACTTCACGAGTTCCTCCACCTTCCAGGAAACCATCCCCACGATACGAGAAGGAGGAAGAATGGGAACATCCACCGAACGCTCGGAAGGTTCCTCCATAAAGACACTGGAGAGAGCATCCGCCTTGGCGTTCTTCGACACGGGTCTGAAAGACAGCAAGTAATTGAAGCGAGAGAAGAATTGTTGCCATCTCGCCTGTTGATTGTTTAGCCTCCTGGCAGAGCGGATGTGGAGGAGATTGCTGTGGTTGGTTTAAGATCTGGAACTGGTGACGAGCCCCCTCCAGCCAATGTCTCCATTCGGTGATGGCCTTGTGGACCGCCAACAGCTCCCTGTTCCCAGCGTTGTAGTTCCGCTCTGCCAGGGATAGACGTCTGGAAAAGAATGCAACCGGGTGAATCAAATTGTCAAGTTTAGAGCGTTGAGAAAGTATAGCACCAATCCCGGAGTCGGAAGCGTCCATCTCCACGAGAAAGGAAACGTCCAAGTCAGGGTGGACGAGGACAGGGGCCGAGATGAAGCTCCTCTCCAAATCTTCAAAGGCTTTGTTGGCCTTATGAGACCAGACAAACAAACTCTTAGGAGAGGTGAGGGCATGGAGTGGTGCGGCAATCCGGCTGAAGTCCTGGATGAAGCGTCGGTAAAATCCAGCGAAGCCGAGAAACCTCCGCAACTCAGTTCTGAAGGATGGCTGAGGCCAATACACCTTCTTGGGGTCGGCCCTGATGTGCCCCTTTTCGACCACGAAACCGAGGAAATCCACTGAAGAGGTGTGAAAACTGCATTTCTCTGCCTTGACAAATAGTCTGTTCTCCAGGAGTCTCTGGAGCACGGTACCAAAATTATTTCGATACTTTTCAGTACTTTTCTAAATAAAGGGTACCACATAAAATTGCATTATTGGTTTTATTTTAACAAAAAATCTTAGGGTACATTAAACATATGTTTCTTATTGCAAGATTGTCCTTAAATAAAATAGTGAACATACAAGACAACTTGTCTTTTAGTAGTAAGTAAACAAACAAAGGCTCCTAATTTAGCTGTTGATGTATGCAGTAACATATTGTGTCATTTATCATTCTATTTTGTCAACATTATTAAGGACAAGTGGTAGAAATTGAATTTTTAATCTACTTGTTAATTAACTGATAATATATGCTTATTTTCTCTTTTAAGGTGTTCTATCTACACTTATGTTAAAATGTAATAATCATTTATTCTTCTGTTGTTTGAATGCTTTACATTACTTTTGGCTGATACCACAAATGTAGGTATCAATCCGATACCAAGTCATTCCAGGATCATACATTGGTCATATTCAAAGTCCTCATGTGTCCAGGGACATATTTCCTGAGATTATAAACATAATATAAATTTTAAAAAAGGAAAGAAGATGTGGTGATGCCAAAAAATATTGACATAATCATAGTAGTATCGACTAGATACGCTACTGTACTTGGTATCATTACAGTGGATTTTAGGTGCAGATCCACCAATGGCGTTTGTTTACATTTTGATGCCGGTGAGCTACGGTGTGTAGTGAAGCATGTTTAGCTATTCCTCGTCATGCAGGGATGATACTTGTAAGAAACTTACTTTATTTGTTGCCATGGAGGCGAGGATTAGGGATTTAGAGCGGGGGGGGGGGTACCTTTCAGAGGCGGTATAGTACCGAAAATGATTCATTAGTATCGCGGTACTATAGTAATACCGGTATACCGTACAACCCTAATTCGGGATATCTTGCGAAATTGACTCAAATATCAGAAAAAAGAAGGTTAAAGCAAAAGTCGTCTTATATTTGAGGTTTGAACATGATGTGCATGCAACCCAACAGGGGGCGTCAAATGACTTGGGGTCGCTTTTTCTTTCTGTCACTCGCGACAAATGACCCAAAAAATAGGGGTAATCTGATATTTGGGTTAGTACGGTTCTTTCATATTCTACTCCTCTTCCCTTTTACACAAACAGAACTAGTCGAGTAGGAACTTTATGAGTGATGTTATTCTTTTGCTGTTGCAAGCTCATTGGCAGTGAGAGTACAGTCGCTCCTTCTCCCTCTGTTGTCACTTTACACACGCACACACACACACACACACACACGAAAGCACACACAAAATAGCGCCTCCTTTTCACTCTCTTTCCACTGCACGCCCTGCCCTACTAATCAAAGCCACATGTGCTGCTTGCCATGAAAAGTCGTTTGTGTGTTTTGCAAAGAGCGTTGACAGTCAAACACAACCTGCTACACATTACAGGTTGTTTTTTTTATATCCCCCTGCAACCCCTCTTATTCTTTTTTTTATTACAGATTATTATAGACAGCGGGGGATTTTTTTAAGTGTGCCCGGCTCCACAACTGGTTCTTTGCTAATCAACGTTCTTCAGATGAATACTAATAAAATACAGTCAATCCAGCCAGGTTCTCAAAGGTGTGAAGTAGAGATGTCCGATAATGGCTTTTTTGCCGATATTCCGATATTGTCCAACTCTTAATTACAGATTCCGATATCAACCGATATATAAAGTCGTGGAATTAACACATTATTATGCCTAACTTTGTTGAGATGCCCCGCTGGATGCATTAAACAATGTAACAAGGTTTCCCAAAATAAATCAACTCAAGTTATGGAAAAAAATTCCAACATGGCATGGTGGTAGCGGGGGGTGTATATTGTAGCGTCCCGGAAGAGTTAGTGCTGCAAGGGGTTCTGGGTATTTGTTCTGTTGTGTTTATGTTGTGTTACGGTGCAGATGTTCTCCCGAAATGTGTTTGTCATTCTTGTTTGGTGTGGGTTCACAGTGTGGCGCATATTTGTGACAGTGTTAAAGTTGCTTATACGGCCACCCTCAGTGTGACCTGTATGGCCTGCCGATATTATCGGACATCTCTAGTGTGAAGGATGGTGTGTGATTAATAAAAGAAAAAATGTGAGTATAGGAAATGCACTTCTGGTAAAATAGCAAGTTTTCTGGCTGTTCAACAAATATATAATTGAAATATAGAAAACAAGTTAAATAAATAAATAAAATAACAGCAGGTTGCTGTCAGATTTGTTTATGGACCAAATGTAGTGTTGAAAAATTAAATTTCAATACAAACTGAATGATATAGATTTGAAAAATACCTTAAAATAGGTTAAAAATACAAATATTAGAGCACAGCAGTGGTGGGCTGCCAGGGCCAGCAAGGCCCTCTCTGCTGGCCTATCATAAATCATGATCATAAAATGAAAAATTATTTTAATTTGCTTTCCCTAAAATATGAAAGTACCGTATTTTTCGGACTATAATGCGCACTTAAAATCCTTTCATTTTCTCAAAAATCGAAAGGGCGCCTTATAACCCGGTGCGCCTAATGTACGGAATAATTGTGGTTGTGCTTACTGACCTCGAAGCAATTTGATTTGGTGCATGGTGTGATGATAAATGTGGCAGTCACACACAAGAGTTACATGTAGACTGCAATATGACGCCAGTAAACAACACCAAAACTTTAAATGTTCCATTGAAAATAAAGAACATTACACACAGCACTCAAAAATCTGTCAAAATGTTTTAGTATGACTTTGATGCCGCACCGCTTGATGGATTGTCGGCCCATTACGGCTACCGTAGTCAGAGATACGAGTATTACTATGGTGTGTGTATAAGAACCGCAAAATGGCACCCATTAGCAGACTTATTATCTGGCGTTTTGTTTCACAATATTATGCAAAACCAACTTTTCTTACCTTCTGGCACCTGCTGATGTGTATATGAGATCTGTATAAGTCCTGAAATTTGCGCACGTCCGCCACTGTATTCTGTGGTGAAGCCGTAGTCGATAAGCTTCTTCTTTTTCACTATCTTCTTGTTATGCGGCATTCACCCTCTGCTTTTGCCATTTCTAATATAAAGTAGTGTAAAGTTCTAACTTATATCTCGCTATGAAAGCGCTAAAAACACACCAGTGTAGTGGGTTTACATAATTCACCCACGGAACTTTAGTTATTAGAGAGTTCCGGTCTGATGGTTTTTCACGGGACACATTTCCGGCATTGTTGTTGCACTAGTGAGCCACGGATGAGGAGATGCTGCTCCGTTATTGATTGAAGTAAAGTCTGAATGTTATTAAAACAGTTAGCTCCATCTTTTGACACTTCTTCCCCCCCCGTCCTTGCACGCTACACCGCTACAACAAAGATGACGGGGAGAAGACGCTGTCGAAGGTGAGCCACGTAAATAAGACCGCCCACAAAACGGCGCGTCCTGAAGCGACTGTCAGAAAGCGGCTTGAAGATGATCTGTGAAACATAATCTATGCAACATTTTGGCCAAATAACCACCATTACATGTTATGTAGACCAGTAGTCCCCAACCACCAGGCCGTGGCCCGGTACCGGTCCGTGGATCGATTGGTACCGGGCCGCACAAGAAATAAAATTAAAAAATACAAAATGTATTTTATTTTTAATTTTTTTTTTAATTTTTATTAAATCAACATAAAAACACAAGATACAGTTACAATTAGTGCACCAACCCAAAAAACCTCCCTCCCCCATTTACACTCATTCACCCTCATTCGCACAAAAGGGTTGTTTCTTTCTGTTATTTATATTTCTGGTTCCTACATTATATATCAATATAGATCAATACAGTCTGCAGGGATACAGTCCGTAAGCACGCATGATTGTATTTTTTTTATGACAAATTGGGACACATTTGCAAGCGTTGACCGGTCCGTAGTTACAAAAAGGTTGGGGACCACTGATTTAGAACCAACCTGTGACCTAAATAACTAAATGAAAAAAAAGTTTCTCAGTTTGTTTGAAAGTTAGCAAAAAAGTTAATAGCCGTTAAAATGAATCTTTAAAACTTAGAAAAAAGACTCAAAATTAAATACAATTAAAAAAACCTAAAATGAAATATTAAAAAAGGTTCAAATACGAATATTAATGTACAGTAAGTGTTTGCATAAGTATATGGTAATTATAATGGTATACGTTTACTTGGAACATGCTTACAGTTACAATACGATACATACAATTTTCCCAGTTTCTCTTTACAACATGTCCGAAAAGGAGTAGGAAGAAGGAGAGCCTATTTTCCATTTCATAGCAATTACGAACACATTTGTTCACTTCCTGTTCTCAATTTGTACACAATTTATATCCACAAATAATAAAGTTCTCAATAAAATAAATAAAACACTTTGGTTTTTTTTGTCCTATCATAGTCATGTGACCCAAATATAGGACAATATTTTTTACCTTGGAAAAGTTCATAAAAGACAGGTTGTCTTATATTTAGGATCTAGATTTATACATGTAAACCAACAGATGGCGACAAACAACTCAGCCCCAAATGAGGAAGAGCTTTTCTTCCTGTAACTCAGACACCAACCAATGACCTAAAAACAGTCTGACAATGGCAAGAAGCCATACTGTAAAAAGTGTCTAAAAATTTGTCGCAAGTTAGCAATATTATGCTCGACCCACTCGACGTCCATTGCACCGGTCGCCCAAGGGGGCTCCCCACATCTGTGGTCCCCTCCAAGGTTTCTCATTGTCATCCCATTGGGTTGAGTTTTTTCATGCCCTGATGTGGGATCTTGTGCAGCCCTTTGGACACTACAGCGAACCAACAGGCCCTCCAGCGAGTGGTTAAAGCGGCGGGGAAAATTACAAGGACAATACTCCCAGAGATGAGTGCCATGTACACAACTTGCTGCCTAAAGCGAGTACACAACATACTGAAGGACAGATACCACCCAGCACATGGCCTCTTCAACCTGCTACCCTCTGGAAGGAGGTATAGATCGATTCGCGCCAGGACCACCAGAATGTCTCACAGTCTGTATCCCCAGGCTGTGAGACTGCTAAATGAACAGCCTGCCCCTTTGCTGCCCCGGACCATCTTATTACCTCACTCTTCACCACCTCAATAATTGTGCTCTGGACATTGCATTGCTGCAACATCAACGTAACACCCATCAGACATCTGACTGTTCCCACCCCCACGTCCCTCTTATCGCGATCTTCCTGACAATGCTAAAATGTAAACTATTGTCAACCTGCACATCAATGCAGTTTCTATGCCGCTGGACAAGCTCAAACAAAATCTTGTTGTTCATGTATGACTTAAGTGTTATTATGACAATGACAATAAAGGGATTGATTGATTGATTGATTGCCTCGTGATTTAGGGCTATATAAGTAAACATTGATTGATTGATTGAAGTTAGCAAAAACGTTGATAGCAGGTTTAATGTTGTTAAAATGTAATTTTCAAACTTAAGAAGGAAAAAAAGACTCATAAATGTTATAAAAAAATTACAATTACATATTTTTTTAAATAAGATAGGTTACAGGCCGTAAGCTAAGGGGTTGCATAAGTATAATAAACTAACACTTTTTTCCTCTTTGTTGTATTGTAGCCATGTGATCCAAATATAAGCAGATATTTTCCTAAGAAAGAAAAAAAAGACAGGTTGTCTTACATTCGGAGTCATACATGCAAACCAACTGATATAGCCCCAAGTGAGGCAGAGCTTTTCTTCCTGTCACTCACAGACACCAACTAAAAAAACAGTCTAAAAAAGACAAGACGGCATACTATAATAAATTGTTGATCAAGTTAGCAGAGAAGCTAAAAGCAGGTTTATATTAAATGTAATTTTAAAATTTAGGGAAAAATACATTAAAAAGTAAAATAGATTATAAGTATATACAAACTAACACTTGGTTGCTTGTTGTTTCATTGTAGTCATGTGATCCCTCTTTTGTTCACTGCCCCTCTCCAGTGACAAAGACAAATAGTGTGGCTTAATCTACTCACTTTTTAGGAACACACTGCTAGATTTCCCCCAATTCCTATTGAGACGTGCTTGTGTGCACTGACACATTTAAGTCGAGAAAGATGATGACTTAAAGCGGTAGAAAATGGATGGATGGAAGATGATGACTTAGCTTGCAGATGGTGAGGCTGGAGTGTCCTCCTTTTTAAGCCCTTTTCTGACGTGACCCTGAGCACAATAGGAAAGTGCATTCCTGACCTGCTGATTATGCTGCAGGAATCCACTTTTCAAGTCTTTACTGGGTTTTCTGGAGGCCCCTGCAAGAAAACCCCCCGCATTTGAGCAGTCTGAATTGTCACGGTCATTTTGTCTCGTCCGCGTCGGCTTTCTAATCACATCACATACCAGGCTGTGAGTCATGCTTTTTGATGAGCTCGGGAATGAATCACATGAATGAACATCGGGAAGCTTTTATGTGAGAGTGAAGGCCTGAAAACAACGATGGAGGACTGCTTCCAAGCGTTATGTCAGCCCACGAACTCGTATGCAACACTGGACCTCCCTTATGAATAGCAATAGAGTCGTATTTCATTGCCGTGATTTATACAAGGGATGGATTGATCATGTGGATACCGAGTCCAGCTCCAACTGGTGTTATTGCAGCATGAAAGTTGTTGGCTCGATACTTACTGTGTACCGGTACTTTTTTCATAGAAAATCCTCTATTATGTTGTGTCATGTTTAAGATCCCATAATAATATTGTCTTTTCACGCTCACAGAACCATGTTTGTTTATCTAAGACTAAATGGATGTTAATTCTCCCTGCCATTCAGAAAAAATAGATTGATAATATATATTTATTATTAGGGAAAAGGGTATATCAGAAATATGACATATCTTGTTACCTCAGTTATTAGTTAAAATATTTGAAATTATCATTGGTACTATTACTACTATCATTAGTCGATTAGTCAAATGTTTTTTTTTCTGTTTTACATTTTCTCCCCAAAAAATCACGCTGTTACAGTATTTTTCGGAGTATGAGTCGCACCGGTCGAAAATGCATAATAAAGAATGAAAAAAACATATATAAGTCACACTGGAGTATAAGTCGCATTTTTTGGGGAAATTTATTTGATAAAACCCAACACCAAGAATAAACATTTGAAAGGCAATTTAAAATAAATAAAGAATAGTGAACAACAGGCTAAATAAGTGTACGTTATATGACGCATAAATAACCAACTGAGAACGTGCCTGGTATGTTAACTGTCAAATGTCAAATAACTATAACAAATAGAACATGCAATATGTTTACCAAACAATCTGTCACTCCTAATCGCTAAATCCCATGAAATCTTATACGTCTAGTCTCTTACGTGAATGAGCTAAATAATATTATTTGATATTATACGGTAATGTGTTAATCATTTCCACACATAAGTCGCTCCTGAGTATGAGTCGCACCCCCGGCCAAACTATAAAAAAAAAAACTGCGACTTATGGTCCGAAAAATACGGTACTATCATTGCGGTTTATTCACTAAAATCATGGTTTTACCGTACTTTTCATTATTGCGGTTTATTCACGAAAATAAGGCTGTTGCGGTTCATTATTGCTGGATTTTCACAAAAATCATGTTACTGTTAATTATTGTGAAATATTCACAAAAATGCATGCTGTTACTGTTCATTTTATGGTTTATTTGCAAAAAATCATGCTTAATGTTCATTATCGAGGTTTATTCACTAAAATCCTGGTCTTACTGTACTGTTCATTATCGCGGCTTATTCACAAAAATAAGGCTGTTACGGTTCATTATTGCGGCTTATTCACAAAAATCATGTTACTGTTCATTATTGCGGCTTATTCACAAAAATCATGTTACTGTTTTGCATTTTTTTTCACAAAAATCATCAATAATGAACACTAAGTTCATTATTGTGATTTATTCACAAAAATTATGCTGTTACTGTTTTATATTGCAATTTATTCACAAAAATCATGCTGTTACTGTTCATTATTGTGCCTTTTTCACAAAAATCATGATGTTGCTGTAAATTATTGCAAATTATTCACAAATATTCACGCTGTTACTGTTCATTTTACAGTTTATTCGCAAAAATCATGCTGTTATGGTTAATTATTGTGGTTTATTTGAAAAAATCTATTTGTTATTGTTCATTATTGAGGTTTATTCACTTTGAGCGTGCTGCAGGATTTTGAATTTGCATTTAAAAATTAGTGATGTTGAAGTGCTTTAAATCACCGGGCCGCGGCCTGGTACCGGTCTGTGGATCGATTGGTACCGGGCCGCACATGAAATTAAAAAAATAAAAATATATATATATATATATATTTTTTAATTAAATCAACATAAAAAACACAAGATACACTTACAATTAGTGCACCAACCCAAAAAACCTCCCTCCCCCATTTACACTCATTCACACTCATTCGCACAGAAGGGTTGTTTCTTTCTGTTATTAATATTTCTGGTTCCTACATTATATATCAATATAGATCAATACAGTCTGCAGGGATACAGTCCGTAAGCACGCATGATTGTATTTTTTTATGACAAAAAAAAAAAAAAAAAAATACCATACCCCCCACACCCCCTATTTAGTTCTTATAGCACCATCTGTGGCTTTGGCATACATTTTACAGCCCATAAGTGTGTTTTCATCTGGAGATTTTTAATCATTATAAAAAATACCAGTAGGCAGCACAATAGATAGATGTTTTGTAGTTAATACATCATATGCAGCAGAATGAATAAATAGGTTTCTTGGTCAGTGCACTTGTCACTCCCCGTGACCTGGATTTGTGTACATATGTTTCGTTTTGGTTTTGTTTGTGTCTGAGTGTCTGGCGGTCTGCTTTCCTGGCCTGAGGCTGAGTTTTTGCCTGGAAGAGTCATTTGCTTTGCTTGCTTTGAGGAGGTCACAGTTCAGCTGATGTACCTAAAAAAGCAGATACTTTGGACTGTTTGGACATGTATTAGCTTTTGTTCTAATTGTGCTCAAAAGGGTTATGTGTGGACTGATAGATACCTATATTAATAGAAATGTATGAACCTATACTATAACCTGCACTTACAACTGCATTTGCCATTTTTTCTTCCTTTATCGTAAAGCTGAATTGTTTCTAGAATAATATCTGTATAATATTTTAAGATACACTTTTTTTTAAAGTTAGAGTTTTATTGAAAAAAATGAATACATTTAGAAAAGCATTCAAAAATGTTTCTCCCTTGTTTCGCAGGGGCTTCTAGTGTAGGGTCCTTGAACTGTTCAGCAGCTTTACCCTTTGACACCTTGGTCTCTTTCACTTAAGCTTGATTTCCTTGGTGGTCTTGAGCTCCTTGGTCTTCTTGGGCTACTTGGTCTTCTTGAGCTTAGATTTGGTCTTCCCAGACACAACCTCTACATCCTCATCTGCAGCTTTGTTAGATTTGGGCTTCTTGGCTGGCGCCACCTTTGAGGACAGACTGTTCGGGAACCTTTACCTCCTCTTTCTTTGGTTCATTTGCAGCACCAGATTTCTTTGCAGTACCATTAGCAGTTTTTGTCTTCTTGCTTTCCTCCTTTGGGGCTTCCTGCACATTTGGATCCACATTTTCTTTTTTACCTTTGACCTCTTTGTTCTTTGGTGCAAGCCGAAATCTGCCCTTTGCGCCTACAGTGATGACGTTGGCCGGCCTCACCGTTTTCAGACCTTTCTTGATGGCTCTGCAGACAAAACAATTGCGCCGGACGCTATCCGTGGATACACTTTTAAATACCATATTTTCCGGACTACAGAGCGTACCAGTGTGTAAGCCGCACCCACTAAAGCTTATAAGAAAACATTGTTTCCATATACTAGCCGCACCAGACTATATGCCGCAGATATATACGTTGTGAAATAAGTTTTTTCCACAGAAATATTCTGTAAATGTTTATTTACATACCTTAATTGTTTTCGAACGTTGTCTGTAACATGGCAGTAAAACAGCTGATTGAACAAAACACACGTCATCGTCATGGACCCACTAGTTGGGGAAGTTAGCGCGCCAATCAGCTCCAATAACTCCACGGTGACGTCTCTGGGAATTTATTGAGGAATTTTTTAAACTGAAATAATACAAAAAGAATGCCATTAATAATACTAACTTCCAGTTTAATGCTTTAAACAGCAGGGAACACTATAGTAGGCATTCACCCAGCAGCACCTGCAGTGAGTGAACTAGTCCAAGACATGGCGCCATAACACAAACAATAACAGACTATTTCAGTGTCTTTGCATGTGTTTCATGAAAACTATTTATTTGCAATATGGTCGTCAGCAGAGAAAAATCCATGAATAAACTTCACCATTTAATAAGACGTAAGGTTCAAAGTGTAGGAAAAAAGTTGCGTCTTATAATCCGGAATTTATGTTAATTGTTTAAGTATAATATTTTAGGGCATGGGTGTCAAACTGATGGCTGCCCTCAGAGGGCTGCTTGTAATAGTAAATGTGTATGAATATAAATGTATAAGGGCTGCTTGTAATAGTAAATGTGTATGAATATAAATGTATAATTCTCTAATGATTTTATTACACAATTGCCTATGCGTGTGATTTTTTTATTTTTTTTATGTACAATTTGATGGATAACTTGCTTTATAATCATAAGTCAAGCAGATATTTAAGTATTGTTTTTAGGGCTGTCAAAATTAACGAGTGAACGAACGCATGTGATTAATCGAAAAAATTATCTAATTAATCATGAATACACTTAAATTAATCACAAAAGCCTGAAAGAACTTTAGATAAGACCATTACCAAGTTTTGTGCAAATAAATGACATATATTCAAGTATAATGCTTAAAAATGTTCTTAGATGACATTCTGACACTAAAATTGCATTTGTGTAAAAATATTGGAGGCTTTTTTTAAAGCAAATTTCAATTATGCAAGCAAATATTATGTGAAGAATCATGATTAATCCAAATTCCCTAACATTTATTAATCTGATTAAAACATTTCATTTGACAGCATTATTTTTTATTTGAACAAAAAAAAATTAACTACAGTACATGATAATATTTTTTTTTGCAATAGTAGATAGGTGTAAAGATATGCAATTGCATGGAGTACCTGCGTTTTTTTCTGTTAAAATTGAAAGAACAAATACATTCAGTAAGAAAGATAAAGTACTTTATTGACACTCATTATTTTTAGGCTTTCGCGGGCCATATAAAATGATACGGTGTGCCCGTGCGTTTAATTAATATTTTCCATAGCAGAATGCAAGTTATTTATTTATAATGTTGCATCTTAATACCATGTAATGTACAGTACTTTACGATTAGAAAAAAATTACTTTTGCACAGCTGTAATGTCACCACAGAAGTGGCATCTGAAGCCTGTCAATTCGAACCAAATGACTAAAGCAACAATATAGTGAACTTGTTTTATTATAACTGTCCTTTCTATCCCTATGGGGACCATTTTGTACCTAAAGATGTGACACATAATGATGTCATACACATTCCGACTTTAGCTGCACTTTGCTCTGACTTGCTTTCGCTCTGCTCCTCCATGAACACATTTCCAGTCATAATATGCCCTATGCACTGATAATATGAAAACAGGTGATGCAGTCTGACACTACTACTGTCATGAAACCACTGTTATTGCCACATAGACGGGAATAACACCCGATTGTTAGAGCAATTCTTTGTCACTGTGTCATTCAAGCCAATTTGTGATTTTGACCTGCATTGCTTGACTGGCTGGTTAAGCGACAGTCGAGCAAGCCACTCACAGGTGTTAAACTTCCAGATGGCGCAACTGCCACGGTCAATCAAAACGTTTTGTCCCTGTCATTATTATTAGGTGTTAATTAATTTTGTGCACATCTGACTCAGCAGAGTTTGGCAAAGTCAAGTGAGACAGCAAAGTGAAGGAGTCATGGTAGGTTTGAAAACATTCAAGACAAACATGTTTGTAACCTTAGGGTTGGTACTTTCATGTTCCAACTCTCTTACCTGCTATGAGGCACGTTTCTCTGATCGGACTTTTGATTCCAGTTTACTTGATGACTGGTCGTACCCTATTGACCCAAATATAAGGCATCCAATTTAACTTGCTAACCTACCTTTGAGACACTTTTTTTTACCAGTGGATGTCACGGCAAAGCTATCTTTCCTGGTCACAGAAAAAAATAGCTCCACCTGTTAATTGGCATATATTAATCTCAATATATCAAATATAAGAATACCCATTTATCGAATATCTTTTCAGACAATTTTTAGATTACAATATAAAAGGAGATCATATTTTTTTGCTGGTTTAGCTAGTTTTGTGTATGAGTGAAGGGAGGAAAACCTCTTACTTGTGTAGTTTAGCTTTAGTTGTTTGGTGCCACCTGTTGGTTTGCATGTATAGACCTCTAGACCCCTGTCATTTAGAAACTTTTACTATACTACTATTAACAGTCATGTCAATGTTTTTTGTAAACTGACTTTTCTACTCCTGAATCGCTACACACAAAAGGGTAAAGATTTGTTAAAGGGGAACATTATCACCAGACCTATGTAAGCGTCAATATATACCTTGATGTTGCAGAAAAAAGACCTTTTTTTTTTTAACCGATTTTCGAACTCTAAATGGGTGAATTTTGGCAAATTAAACGCCTTTCTATTATTCGCTCTCGGAGCGATGACATCACAACGTGACGTCACATCAGGAAGCAATCCGCCATTTTCTCAAACACCGAGTCAAATCAGCTCTGTTATTTTCCAATTATTCGACTGTTTTCCGTACCTTGGAGACATCATGCCTCGTCGGTGTGTTGTCGGAGGGTGTAACAACACGAACAGGGACGGATTCAAGTTGCACCAGTGGCCCAAAGATGCGAAAGTGGCAAGAAATTGGACGTTTGTTCCGCACACTTTACCGACGAAAGCTATGCTACGACAGAGATGGCAAGAATGTGTGGATATCCTGCGACACTCAAAGCAGATGCATTTCCAACTGGACTGGACAGATCAGCTTTCAGGAAAAGAGAGCGGATGAGGGTATGTCTACAGAATATATTAATTGATGAAAACTGGGCTGTCTGCACTCTCAAAGTGCATGTTGTTGCCAAATGTATTTCATATGCTGTAAACCTAGTTCATAGTTGTTAGTTTCCTTTAATGCCAAACAAACACATACCAATCGTTGGTTAGAAGGCGATCGCCAAATTCGTCCTCGCTTTCTCCCGTGTCGCTGGCTGTCGTGTCGTTTTCGTCGGTTTCGCTTGCATACGGTTCAAACCGATATGGCTCAATAGCTTCAGTTTCTTCTTCAATTTTGTTTTCGCTACCTGCCTCCCCACTACAACCATCCGTTTCAATACATTCGTAATCTGTTGAATCGCTTAAGCCGCTGAAATCCGAGTCTGAATCCGAGCTAATGTCGCTATACCTTGCTGTTCTAACTGCCATGTTTGTTTGTATTGGCATCACTGTGTGACGTCACAGGAAAATGGACGGGTGTATATAACGATGGTTAAAATCAGGCACTTTGAAGCTTTTTTTAGGGATATTGCGTGATGAGTAAAATTTTGAAAAAAACTTCGAAAAATAAAATAAGCCACTGGGAACTGATTTTTAATGGTTTTAACCCTTCTGAAATTGTGATAATGTTCCCCTTTAAAACATGCAACCCCACTGTATCACCTGTGCTATTTTCTTTCAAACAAATACACCACAAATAACGTCATTGGGACTTCGCATCTAACTGTCCATAAGTTATTGTAAAGAGAATAGAGCGTCCAGAAAAGCGCTATATAAATCAAATCCAGGGGTTAGTGCATGTGCCTCACAATACGAAGGTCCTGGGTTCGATCCCCGGGCTCGGGGTCTTTCTGTGTGGAGTTTGCATGTTCTCCCCGTGACCGTGTGGGTTCCTTCCGTGTACTGTGGCTTCCTCCCACCTCCAAAAACATGCACCCGTGGATAGGTTGATTGGCAACACTAAAGTGGCTCTAGTGTGTGAATGTGAGTGTGAATGTTGTCTGTCTATCTGTGTTGGCCCTGTGATGAGGTGGCGACTTGTCCAGGGTGTACCCCGCCTTCCGCCCGAATACAGCTGAGATAAGCTCCAGCACCCCCCGCCACCCCGAAAGGGACAAGCAGTAGAAAATGGATAGATGGATGGCATTATTATTATTATGTGAATGACATGCATGTCTCCCAAAATATTTTAAGCTCAGCCCACTGGGGGCACCACAAATGGGCTATACCAATTGCGTAAAAGTCTTGTCTGTATGCACGTGTCATGTGAGCAAGTTTTAATGTTGTAAATGTGATGTTTTATGTATTTGTTTACTGTTTTTAATGTAACCTTGCTGCTGCCCTCTTGGCCAGGTCTCCCTTGGAAAAGAGATCTTTGATCTCAATGGGATTTTACCTGGTTAAATAAAGGCTAATAATAAAAATAATAATAAAAGTCAGCTTTGTTGTCGTCTGGTCTTGTTGCTTCAGTTGTTTTGGTCACAATGGAGTTAATGGAGTATTGCAGTGATTTAGAAACATGGCGACAGATAAGAACACTGATGACAGACTGAGAGGTTTTTCTATTTCACAATGTTCTTTCTATACCAATTTTGTTGTAAATGTCAACAAAAAGTGATTGATGTTGTTTTTCTTTTGTGTTCTTCCCCCTCAGGTCTTGCAAATACTCCAGAGTTACAAGTTGGGACCCAGCACACATACTCAGGCTTGTAGTAAACTGCACTATCAAGGAAATTCCTCAGGCCTCCAGGGTCACCTCTGCAGTTTCATTATCAGGCGGTTCTAGCAGCTGTACAAGCTTCTGTGTCCAAAACAACACACACACCACTCATTGGACACTTCATTAGACAAAACTGTTCCCATGATGGAAGTTTAAAAGAAGGAAATGGACTTTTGTGTTCTCATGACCTGGTTTGAATCCATCTGATCATCTATGTGAGTACTGTGACATAATGTAATGGTAGACCAGCCTCATTCTTTCTCTTTTTTCAACGCTAAATCTGCTAACACACATACTGAACTACTAAAAATGTGTGTTGGCATTTTTGACAAGGTTCCCAAGCCGAAGATGCCTTATTTGAGCAATTGGACTGTAGTGGACTGTTATGGCTGAAACATCATATAGTTAGCGTAAGCGATGCTGGCTTGCTCCTCCGACTGCAAACACTCCCGCAGACCTTGACGTGCACATCCCATAAAATCAAGCTTCGCGTCAGAGCTGTGATTGGTTAGCTTTTGCGGAAGAAGGGTCCTTGATCACAAACGTTATGCTTGAAATGCACAAATTATTGTACGAGAGTGCAATTACACATTTGCATGCAAACTGTTGGCTACAAGGGATGGGCCGAGAAGCTATATTGCAATATGTATTGCAGCCTCTTGCGATACCGGTATATACCACGATACATTATTTGGCATGCAAAAAAGAGCTGACAAAATATAAGATACGAAAACTAGATTTTTTGGGGGGAAAAAATACTAAAACTTAGTGTAATTGTCTGTCCATGCAGGTAGTTCATTTTAATTGTCAGGACATCCTAAATTAAGATTGGGAAATCTAGAAATTAGGACTTTTAAGATGGAAATAAGTATTTTATTCTGAAAACAAGCATAAATTAACTCAATGAAATGAAGTATCTTCGGGATATTGCAGAATCTTTTATGTGGGGAAAACCAAAATATCTTATTCTAATAGTTATTTTCTCAGTTTTAACATTTTTAAACTAGAATAGACAAAATATAATTATTCATGCTAAAATTTAAATTATGATGTAAAAAAAAAAGTAAATAGCTCTTAGAACTAGGAACATTTCTAGATATACAGTTTTAAATCTTGGTAAGTGGCAAGTAATTTGAAATGTAATAGAACCCTTTTAAAATGGGTCACAAAGTCATTTTCAGTTGTATTATTTTCTTAAAACTATTATGGTTATATATTATATACTTGAAAATGTACTGTTCATATTTGGCTACTTTCTGTTGTAACATGCTTTTATCTACACTTAATAATAACTTGTTCTGTTGTTTGGATATTTTACATTAGTTTTGAGCGATACTACAAATTTGGGTGTAGATCCAATACCAAGTAGTTATAGGGGCAGTATTGGTCATTCTTAATATTTTTCAGTACCATTACATGATTACATTTTTGATCACATATGTAATCCGACAAAAACATATTATGGCTGTACCAATATCAATTAAATATTTAAATGATTTCCTTTTTTCCCTTTTGTTATATACGAAACTCAATAGTGCAAAAATACCTGAACAAAAAAAATACTATTGGATTGTTTTCCCTGAATTTGTAAACAACAAAAACTATTTTATTGAAAGAAAAAAAACACAAATTATAACATACAAAGACTAGATATTCATTAAAGAGATCTGGCTTAGCGGTTAGTTATGCTTTTTTTGTATCCTCCTGCGATTGTAGCATGTTTAGCTATTCATTGTCTAGTCCTCCAGTGATAATATTTTTTAGAAACATAGTTTATTAGGGATTTAGAAGCTGCACTGTAGAGGAATATTAGGCGCTAGCGTGGATTCTAAATTGCAGCGAGGATGCCTTCATCCTCTTGTTGCTGTCAAATTTGTGAGCTACATTTAGAATGTCTCGCAAATGCATTTTTATGCTATAACGATACTATTAAAAGCTCTATCTGTCGTCTAAATTGTGCAACCCTATTTCTGAGTGTGGTGTTTGCAACTTGTGTTGTTTACAGTGATGCTTGCACAAAAAGTTTGCACATCAATAAAAAAAAAAGTATTTTAACAGTTTTATTAACAATTACATAGCTCTTTGTTGTCCCATGTTCCAAATGGCCCAGTAGCCTTGCAAATTTGCCCGTCCTCTGGCGCGAGTCGTCCATCGGTTGCACATTCCAATGTCTTTTCCTCCAGATTACAAGTAATACTGTATGTACTGTACATTAAAAGTAAACTGAACAAATCATGACGTTGTCAGAGAGGACGCAGGCTATGTGACACAAGCGTATTTTATCCTGAATTAAGAATTTATCACATGTTTTAATATAGCCGCAATGCCAATAGTTGACCTTTTTAAACCAAACCTGCGCAAATTAAGGCCCGGGGGCCGCATACGGCCCGTTGAGCTTTTCAATCTGGCCCGCCGGACATCCCCAAATAATTTTTTTAGATCTTTAAAAATTGAAACTGTAGCTGCCATTATGATGTGCAGTGATGTTTTTAAATTACCGTAAGTCTTGAACTATACAAAGTATTTCAATGGTTGGAATCTGCGCTTTTGAATGATATACTAGTTACCATGGTAATCTAAGTCACAGCAGCTCAGATGAGGCACCAAGCAGTGTGGGTGGGGAGCGTTTCCACAGAGTGTTTCCAGAGCGGCCAGCCTGGGTGTCAGGGACAGATGCGGAAGGAGATTTTTACAACAAAGTTCTAAAGCTTAGTGATGTATCAGATATATCAGATTGTAGGTGGGTTTATTTGTTACCCTTTGTGTTTATATTTTGCTGTTTGTTGCATTTTTGTTGCGTTTCGCTTGATTGTAAAATATGTCAATCGAGAGGGGGTGTGGCGTTCATATGTTGTCAATATTCAGTGTTTTATCGTTGATAGTTAATATTGTAAATCCCACATGCTTTAGTTTCATGTACATTCTGGGTGTCATTCAGTAAAAAAAATTTAAATTCCATTGCGTTTTTTAAGGCGGTCTGTCATATTGTTTTTAGCATTCAATCAGACATTATTGTGAGGTTTTGTATTAGTGTTCCTAAAAAGAGATAAACTGGCCCCTAGACACATTATTTTCTCTAAATTTGGCCCTTCGAGTCAAAATAATTGCCCAGGCCTGTTTTAAACGGAAGGACGTACCGAACCGGGACTATGTTGAACCGTTATACCACTAATAGTTTGAATAATTTTTCTTCTCGTTTTTAGAAAAAGCTCATTTCTCCATGTTTGTAAACATAAAAATGATGCCTCCATATGCAATACAGCTGCAAAGTTCATTTCCTCTGCAGAGCTCATTTCCCTTTGCTGCTTTATGGAGTCTATAATTGGAGGCTCAAATATGACTGGCAGATAAAACATCTCAGATAGTTAAACAACATTTATTGCCTGTGACAATAAAGTCTGACTTCTTTTCAGCAAACAGTGGAACAACCCGCCGTCTGCAGGCGCGATGGCCACCGAAGAAAATCAAACCTCATTCAGAACCGTCGTCCTGGAGAAGCGTTCAACACCACCTTGCACCGCAGTCAGGCACGACAGGGAAACCAGAGACTCGAGTGACAGCCAAGAAGTCCGTCAGCACCAGGACCAGTCGTGGTTGCCAAGACAGCGCAGTAGCCCCGCTCTCCTTTATTACAGGAAGCTGTTGTGTGACTGTGAGAAAGACTCCATTTTGGACAAGGAATATTTTGAGGAGAAGCTTTTGGTTGGCGAAAGAATAGAAGGACTAACTCCAAAGCTTGGTTCAGGAGGATCGTTGTGCCAGCTGGACTTTGGTGGTAAGGGCACTTTAAGCCGACGTGACAACCCAGGAAAGTGTTGCCACACTCCCACATCCAGCTCTAGCTCCAGCCCTGCTAACAGCGAGTCGCGCAGTCCCAGCATCTTTTGGTCCAACCGGCGACACATGCGTCGCTCCAGCCTGCCCGTGTCAGCGCTGGATTTCTGCAAGGTATCAAATACAGCGGTGGGTAAACCGCGTTTCCACCAAGCAGTATTGTGAGGGGAGGTGAGGGGAGCAGTGAGCAGCAGCGGTGGCCGTGCCCGGGAATCATTTTGGTAATTTAACCCCCAATTCCAACCCTTGATGCTGAGTGCCAAGCAGGGAGGTAATGGGTCCCATTTTTATAGTCTTTGGTATGACTCGGCCGGGGTTTGAACTCACGACCTACCGATCTCAGGAAGAAGTGATTGTCAATTATGAATCGCAACTGAGGCAACCAGAGTGCACTACTTGGCTGTAACCAGCGTAGGTGCTGTTGATTCAATCTCTCTAAAGAAGAACAACATGGCATTAGCTATTTTAAGCTCAGCTCCATTCTAGCCTAAAGTCAACACTAGCATTGAAACAGGAATGTATGCCCTATATACACATTTTGTACTCTTATATTTGGTGAATACAAATCCTATCCGATTCTATGGAGTACCCCAGACTTCTGTTTTAAGTCCACTTTCATTTGTTTTATACGGGCCCCAGTGAAAACGTTTAGTCAAATATCTCAACAAAAGCTTAAAGGGTAATATTATCACAATTTCAGAATGGTTAAAACCATTAAAAATCAGTTCCCAGTGGCTTATTATATTTTTCGAAGTTTTTTTCAAAATTTTACCCATCACGCAATATCCCTAAAAAAAGCTTCAAAGTGCCTGATTTTAACCATCGTTATAAACACCCGTCCATTTTCGTGTGACGTCACATAGTGAATACAAACAAACATGGCGGAAAAAACAGCAAGCTATAGCGACATTAGCTCGGATTCAGACTCGGATTTCAGCGGTTTAAGCGATTCAACAGATTACGCATGTATTGAAACGGATGGTTGTAGTGTGGAGGCAGGTAGTGAAAACGAAATTGAAGAAGAAACTGAAGCTATTGAGCCATATCGGTTTGAACCGTATGCAAGCGAAACCGACGAAAACGACACGACAGCTAGCGACACGGGAGAAAGCGAGGACGAATTCGGCGATCGCCTTCTAACCAACGATTGGTATGTGTTTGTTTGGCATTAAAGGAAACTAACAACTATGAACTAGGTTTACAGCATATGAAATACATTTGGCAACAACATGCACTTTGAGAGTGCAGACAGCCCAATTTTCATCAATTAATATATTTTGTAGACATACCCTCATCCGCGCTATTTTCCTGAAAGCTGATCTGTCCAGTTTTGGAGTTGATGTCAGCAGGCCAGGGAAGCTAGGGTCGATATTCTTCTCTTGATCATCTTCGGTGGCATAAGGGACCGTGTGAGCCAAGACATCCAGGGGGTTTAGCTCGCTCGTCTGCGGGAACAAAATGCCGCCATTGCTTGCCGTGCTACCGAGGACCTTTGTCCCTGAATTGCTCACACACTCCGGCAGATTCAATGGGGGTCTGGCGGAAGATTTCTTTGACTTTATTGTTGGAAATGCATCTGCTTTGAGTGTCGCAGGATATCCACACATTCTTGCCATCTCTGTCGTAGCATAGCTTTCGTCGGTAAAGTGTGCGGAACAAACGTCCAATTTCTTGCCACTTTCGCATCTTTGGGCCACTGGTGCAACTTGAATCCGTCCCTGTTCGTGTTGTTACACCCTCCGACAACACACCGACGAGGCATGATGTCTCCAAGGTACGGAAAACAGTCGAAAAAACGGAAAATAACAGAGCTGATTTGACTCGGTGTTTGAGAAAATGGCGGATTGCTTCCCGATGTGACGTCACATTGCGAATATTAGAAAGGCGTTTAATTCGCCACAATTCACCCATTTAGAGTTCGGAAATCGGTTAAAAAAATATATGGTCTTTTTTCTGCAACATCAAGGTATATATTGACGCTTACATAGGTCTGGTGATAATGTTCCCCTTTAAAATCTCAAAGTGTCTGCTATTTTGGTACACTTTGACCCAAACTATACTGTGTGGTGGAAATGTTGTTTTAGTAATGTTATCTTGGCACTATTTATAAAGATAGTTTTTCCTGTTTTCTCCCTTTAGACAACACCATCCCACTGCAATCCCTCCAGTGAACCTAACTCCCCCCTGCTGCCCGCTTGCCGACAGCGACGTCACAACGGACTGATTCGCAGACACAGAGTCAAAGATGACTACGTGAGCTTAGAGGGTCTGAACAGGAGGCCGAGCCGAAGCTCCTTGGAGAGGTTCTTCTTGCGACGGGCATCTCTTGAATCCATGCGGGACAAGAGGATGTCGTCGGAAAGGAGGGCCGGGAGCTTTAGTGGGGGCAGCAGCAGTAGTTGCAGTAGCGATGGGGAGGCTGGAGAAGACGACTCTGAGTTTGTTAGGAACCGTAAGGATCGTTCTACCCTCCTGGTGAGGCGGTTCTTTAAGAACAATCAGAAGGTACGTATTTGTAAACTAATCATTCTGATGTCTTTCTGGACAATTGCTGATGTATCGACTTGTCTCTCTGTAAGATGACCAAGTCTGTGTGCACTGGAACCAAAGCGATCGTCAGAACGCTGCCGTCGGGACGCATCTCAGAGGAAGCCTCTGAGGAGGTTGCTCGCCACTTGACACAGCGACCGAGCAAGGAGGATATTCGGCCAATTCTTAAGCGCCATGTGGAACACCTTAGAGTCTGCAGGATGATGTTGCTCTTTGTCTGGGCCAAGATGCACAAGGTAAGGAGCTTTTACGTGATGAAGGATGCTAAACATTAAAATGCAGCTTTTTATGTACGTGCACTTTTAATGTTTGACAATGAAACCCCCTGCTACTCTTCACCAATCATGACCACTAATAAATTACTTTTATAATATTACTACGCCAAGGTTCTTGGAGTTCCATGAGAGCTAGTCAGGTTTTATGGCGTTACATCATTCTCCTTGGAGTTACTCAATGTAAGGTGCCAGAACACTGCCATTAAATTTTAGCATGGAAATGCATTTTTGCCTTTTGTCTTAACACTAAAACAAGTATTGGGTCCAATAAAATGATTAAAGTTTTCAAAAAATATATTTTTATGACAAAATTATATTTTATATATATTTTTTTTAAATAAATGATTACACACGTGTGTGTGTGTGTGTGTGTGTGTGTGTGTGTGTGTGTGTGTGTGTGTGTGTGTGTTTGAATGTATGTTTGTCTGTATATACAGTATATACAGTACCGGTATGTGGGGGGACAGCGTGGAGAGGTGGATAGAGCGGCCGTGCCAGCAATCTGGGGGTTCCAGGTTTGAGTTCCTTGGTCAAGACATTTTACCCTTGCTCCTAGTGCCACTCACACTGGTGTATGAATATCTGGTGGTTGTTGAAGGGGCTGTAGGCGCAAACTGGTGGCTATTTGTGTATATGTACTGTATGTATACATGCATATGTATATATGCATGTATATGTATATATATGTACATATGTGTGTGTGTGTGTATATATATATATATATATATATATATATATATATGTGTGTGTGTGTGTGTGTGTGTGTGTGTGTGTGTGTATATATATATATATATATATATATATATATATATATATATATATATATATATATATACTGTATATATGTATGTATGTATGTGAAAAATGTGTAATTTTATTTTAACACACTTATTCTCAGTCTTAAAATTTGTGCTTTTATTCAGTGTTGTCAAGCATTGGGTTTTTACATTGTTTCTTTTTTTTGCTTTCAACTTAAAGGGGAACTGCACTTTTTTGAAATTTTGCCTATCATTCCCAAATCTTTATGAGAGACATGACGATGGATGTTTTTTTTCAAAACAGCAGCTTGGAATTTGGGACATGCTCTCCCTGAGAGAGCATGAGGAGGTTGAGGTGGGCGAGGCAGGGGGTAGCAGGGGGTGTATATTGTAGCGTCCCGGAAGAGTTAGTGCTGCAAGGGGTTCTGGGTATTTGTTCTGTTGTGTTTATGTTGTGTTACGGTGCAAATGTTCTCCCGAAATGTGTTTGTCATTCTTGTTTGGTGTGGGTTCACAGTGTGGCGCATATTTGTAACAGTGTTAAAGTTGTTTATACGGCCACCCTCAGTGTGACCTGTATGGCTGTTGACCAAGTATGCATGGCATTCACTTGTGTGTGTGAAAAACCAGTGCCTTAATGGCAGTGCCATTAAGGTCTATTGGCGCTCTGAACTTCTCCCTACGTCCGTGTACACAGCGGCGTTTTAAAAAGTCAGGCATTTTACTTTTTGAAACCGATACCGATAATTTTGAAACCGATATCGATTTTAAAGCATTTATCGGTATCGGACATCTCTAATTATTACCTGTAATCGTTACATCCCTTAAAGATAAAAGTATAAAAAAATTGGAAAAGGACAGTGAAGAAATAATCACTAACTGCCAGTGTTCCAGCTTCATAGTAACGTTGGTCTTATCGTTAATTTGAGATGTGAAAATTTCCACTGACGATAAGGCATGGGTTTGGACGAGGTTTTGTTTGTCAAGTTCAGATTTCTCTTGGAGCCCTGCTCTCCATGGCTGTGGTTTTTGCTTATTTACCTCTTGGCTGTTTTTTTTTTTTTGGGGGGGGGGGGGGGGGTTATTCATCTCTAATGCCTGTTATGTATTAGAGATGAATAATTGGTTGTAGAAGTATGCTGATAGACCAAAACACACACACACGCACGCACACACAGGCTCTTTGTTCAGGGAAGGCTCTCTGCTGCAGAAAAGTGATTTATTCCCCCCTGTTGGTTCTGCTCCCTATATTACTGACAGGCCCAATGACTGAGCCTTCTGTCCAAGTGTGTAAATGCAGAGTTGGCATCTACCACAGAGCCGCGTAAATTGGCGGGCTGGCAAATGAGCATGACCGGAATTTGTAATTAAAGTTCTAGAACAATGTTACAATCCCCCATGCACGCGACATATTCAAATACAAAAAGGCAGAGTACGGGCAACTTTGCATGTGCCTGTGTTGTTTTGCATTTTACGATGCCCGACATGGATGTACTTGTGTTTTCTGCGGCTTCGCTCGTACACACACCGGACTACCGCAACACAATCCGGCACTGTCTACAGTTACTCACGTGGAGAGGCATCCACAGTGTGGTTTCTGACTTTGGCGGAGTGTTTTTCTTTTATGACTCCTTTGTGGTTGCAGGGATACAGCCCGAGCGGAGCTGCTTTAATAATGAAGCCATTCAAATAATAGAGAGTTTCCAGCAAAACTACAGCTATTCATCTTTAAAACGCGTAGAACTTAGTTGTCTGGCTCAGGAGTATTCAACCAGCGGGTCGCAGTCTGTGGTAAATTTTAAGATGAAGTCGGAAAATCACTTGGAGTTAAACATTAAAGTCTATCCCACAGTTGTCAAACTCAAGCCCCGGTGCATCATTTTAAGCCTTAGAAATAATATGCGTCAATAAAGCACTTAATCTTTCTTAAGAAATTTATTTGTTCTTGCAATTTTGACAGAAAGATGACATGTACTGCATGCAATTGCATGTGTTTTAAGTTTAATATTACCATATAACATATAATCCAAGCATTGTTTGGTTAGAATAAACACTTAAATATCTGTTTGTCACCCTTTATTTATTCATCAATTTGTACGTAAAAAACCCAAAACCAAATGCATAGGCAATTGTGCATTAATATCTTGAGGTGGTTATACAAATTATTATTTATATACATTTACTGTTACAATCAAGCAGCCCTTTGAGGTCAGTCATAACTACGATGTTGTCTTAAATAAAAATAAGTTTGACACCTTTGGTCTATCCATTTCAAAAATAGTGTTTTTTTTTCTAATAATAAAACACTTTTTTTTTTAACTCTGGCTCTATGCTGGACAGCGCATACATTAATGAACTATGTTAACATGTAGAAGTGTGACAATATATTAGTATGGCGAACTATCGCAACATTTAACGTTGCGATGAGATCTGTTTTTTATTTGCAGCTATAAACTTCTGCCATAGTTCCTTCTTAGTAAGTGGAGTCACTTTTTCTAAACCGTATGGTTCAATACTTTATTAGCTTTCATCTGCACAGGTGTCCACAAGAGACACCGTCTCTTAAAGAGACAGTAATGTGCACTTCTATCCTAAAAAAGCAAAATAAACACATGATAAATCCAATACTGTAAATGTAACAGCAACGCTTTAATGTTGTATGCTATTTAGTAGTGATGTAACGGTATAAAAGCCGACAGCACAATTGTATTGTGATATATGTCCAAAAAACTACTTAAACATGTTGTAGTGTGTACAATTAAGTGGCAGGAATGTTTAGGATAAACACACTTACTGTAAATTAATACAAACATAATGCTCAAATGTTCTAATCATGTTATTACTACAAACAAATACATATATGTGTATATATATATATATATATATATATATATATATATATATATATATATATTAGAGATGTCAGATAATATCGGACTGCCGATGTTATCGTCGGATAAATGCTTTAAAATGTAATATCGGAAATTATCGGTATCGGTTTCAAAAAGTAAGATGTATGACTTTTTAAAACGCCGCTGTACGGAGTGGTACACGGACGTAGGGAGAAGTACCGAGCAGTTGCGTCTCCCAGGTATACTTGCCAACCCTCCCGATTTTCCCGGGAGACTCCCGAATGTCAGTGCCCCTCCCAAAAATCTCCCGGGGCAACCATACTCCCGAATTTCTCCCGATTTCCACCCAGATAACAATATTGGGGGCGTGCCGGCCCAATCACATAATATCTAGCTTTTCACACAAGTGAATGCAAATCATACTTGGTCAACAGCCGTACAGGTCACACTGAGGGTGGCCGTATAAACAACTTTAACACTGTTACAAATATGCGCCACACTGTGAACCCACACAAAACAAGAATGACAAACACATTTTGAGAGAACATCCGCACCGTAACACAACATAAACACAAAAGAACAAATACCCAGAACCCCTTGCAGCACTAACTCTTTCGGGACGCTACAATATACACCCCCTGCTACCCCCAAACCCCCCCCCCCCCCCCAACCCCACCCACCTCAACTTCCTCATGCTCTCGAGAGCATGTCCCAAATTCCAAGCTGCTGTTTTGAGGCATGTTTTTTTTCCATAACTTGAGTTGATTTATTTTGGAAAACCTTGTAACATTGTTTAATGCATCCAGCTGGGCATCACAACAAAATTAGGCATAATAATGTGTTAATTCCACGACTGTATATATCGGTATCGGTTGATATCGGAATCGGTAATTAAGAGTTGGACAATATTGGAATATCGGATATCGGCAAAAAAGCCATTATCGAACATCTCTAATATATATATATATATATATATATATATATATATATATATATATATATATATATATATATATATTGTAGCTGAGATAGGCTCCAGCGCCCCCCGCGACCCCAAAGGGAATAAGCGGTAGAAGATGGATGGATGGATATATATATATATATATTTTTTTTTTAATATACTTTCAGTTAAGTGTCTTTAAACTGACAATGTATACATGCAGTGTAACAAATAGCAATAATGTTCACGTTAATGTCTTTTAACTTTTCTTAACTTAAAAAAAACCGGTGTCCTCTGTAGTGGACATTTAATACCACTTTGGAAAATTCTAATTCTCAGAAAAGTTAGCTGACAATTTGACGTTTAATTATGTAAATAACTCCCAAATAGATGCTTGGCCTCCTTTGGCGCATTTTCTACGTAAAACATGGATAACAAATCCATTTAAACCACGAGTTAATTCAATGTTATTAAAACAAATGTGGGTTAAAACATCACAATTTCTGACTGGCTTTATTTGTCGTCTTGGAAACGCTCCAGACGTAGGCGGTGGCCTTGCCTTGCAGTACGCAGAGCAAAGATGTGTTTTCGCCAGGGTTTGTTTGTCTGTCTGTTAACAACATCATTTAAAAAATTATGGGTAGATTTTAATGAAAACTTCAGGAAATAAAAGAAAGAAAAAAACAATCCTTTCTTTCTCCTTTACCACCTTTACAAATCGAAATGATAAAAAGACGATAAACATATATAAACACCAAAATAAAAAAAATATAGCTCTGAAGAAGCCATAGCAATAGTTTGATGTTTTTACTGCCAAGGAAAGTATATTGTTTATTTCTAAAAGATAAACAATATACAATAAACGAAATGTGGTTAAAATATTTCAGCGTGTGCAAGTACTTTTTTAAGCACATTCAACAACGCCGTGATGAAATCATGATCATTTCGGTCACTCCCAATAATTGTGATATGAAATTTTCATATCACGACATTCCTGGCAAAGACTGATGTCTAGAACTTTGCACAACAGTTTTAAATACGTTAACGTTGTGTTAACACAGCAGGAACCTTTTCAACCAAGTGCTTTATTGTCACATTCACAAGGAAACTCATCCTCAGTCTGAAACTGAGCTTAAAGCTCAAGCTTCAACCTTTACCTACGAGTCAAAGATTCACCCAATTATTACTGTAATTGTGTGTAATTACTCCCTGAAAGTACTGGCTGTAAACCACCAGTCTACCAGCCTATAGCACACTGACCCCCACTGTGCAAGTGTAAGACTCCCAAGCAGTTTTTCTGGGCTATCTCGCCACAGTCCTGTGTGTGTGTGTGTGTGTGTTTATTGCTACAACTAATGACACGGGCCAAAGCATACAGGATTATATGAGGCTGGGTGGAATACGATCAGGCTGAGAGAGGGAAGGAACGAGAGAAAGAAAATTACATTTTAGTATTGGTGGAAAAGAAGAAAAACAGCTTTTTGACGTGTTTTTTTTATACATTGCAGAGCACCCCAAGGTTGAATTTCATGTCCAATTTTATTTGCTTTATACATGCTTAATTTTGGTCTCCTCATCAGGTTATTCAAAAACGTTTTGTATGATTGTTATGGAGGCACAATATGTTGACTTTTAAACCTCCTTGGAAGTGTATTTTTCCTAAAATTGTGTTTACTTTGGTGGTTCCGCATTAGTATAAGTCTGTTCAGTTCAGTTCAGTTTCAGTTTATTTCGAACATGCATACGATACAATGTAATGCATTACACAATTCCAGTTGTTTCATTACAGCACGTCCAAAAAGGAGTTGGAAGAAGCACATCTTATTTAATCCTACCCCTTTTCATACCATAGCAATTTTATCCAAATTCCTTGTTCTCTGTAACAGAACAGTGAACAAATAAATAAATATTATACCATAGTAAGCAAACGCATATTAAATACATAAATAATCTTGGTCTCAATATAAACAAAAAAAAAGAGAGAAAAAAAAGGGTTCAAGATGTTCCTCATAATTCTTGTTCTGTGTACTTTGTTGTACTTTCCTTTTTAGCACTGATGGTCTTATCACCCAAATAATTAGTGTTTTTTTGTGTGTCCGAGAAGTCAAAGAGAGAAAAGTGGAATGTTTTGAATGTCCTTGTGCACTCAACTAGCCACACTACCAATTACAGCCCTGCCAAAACCATTTTAATGAACAGTAACCCGAGTGGTGGCGTCTGGCTGAGTGCTAAGTGCCCACGCCACACGCACTGGCAGTGAGGCGTAGATCTGAGACGTATCCGTGTAATTATTGCTCGTCTTATTACAGATCATACAAGTTCCGGCTTACAGGAATAGAGCATGTCCCCGAGGGACACTTTGTTTACTGGTGTCATTACGGGAAGACTCGAGCCAGAACGTTGACATGTTTCATCAACCCGTGTTCTGGGAAAGGAATTCAGACAAGACACAAACATGCACTTTCTCATTTCTTACGGAAGCATCATAAGATCTCAGAAAAAAATTGCCCTTAGCATGTATCATTTTAGGCTCGACAAAGTCCTTTATCAACTGCTGTGTGTTCTGTACTCCTGTTTCCATGCTGCCGTAGTGGAGGTCTGCATAGATTAGTGTTTATTTCGTTGACTAATCTTTGTTATCGTCAACAACATATATTCCCCTGGTGAAAATAAGAAGATAACGAAACAAAACAAATGTACGTTGACTAAAACATGGCAAAATAAGCTGACATTATCGTCCCCGAATAAAAACGAGATGAAAATGTTAACAGAAATGAAATCCAATCATTTTTTATTTGGTCTTGTAGATAGGTTGGAACAAGTTCGGAATATATCCAATCACAGCTCTTTAACAGTGTGCATATGAAAAAAGGGTTAGTTTTAGAGATGTCCGATAATGGCTTTTTTGCCGATATTCCGATATTGTCCAACTCTTAATTACCGATACCGATATATACAGTCGTGGAATTAACACATTATTATGCCTAATTTTGTTGTGATGCCCCGCTGGATGCATTAAACGATGTAACAAGGTTTTCCAAAATAAATCAACTCAAGTTATGGAAAAAAAATGCCAACATGGCACTGCCATATTTATTATTGAAGTCACAAAGTGCATTATTTTTTTTAACATGCCTCAAAACAGCAGCTTGGAATTTGGGACATGCTCTCCCTGAGAGAGGATAAGGAGGTTGAGGTGGGCGGGGTTGGGGGGGGCGGTGTTGAGGTGGGGAGGAGGGGATAGCGGGGGGTGTGTATATTGTAGCATCCCGGAAGAGTTAGTGCTGCAAGGGGTTCTGGTTATTTGTTCTGTTGTGTTTATGTTGTGTTTATGTTGTGTTACGGTGCGGATGTTCTCCCGAAATGTGTTTGTCATTCTTGTTTGGTGTGGGTTCACAGTGTGGCGCATATTTGTAACAGTGTTAAAGTTGTTTATACGGCCACCCTCAGTGTGACCTGTTTGGCTGTTGACCAAGTATGCATTGCATTTACTTGTATGTGTGAAAAGCCGTAGATATTATGTGACTTGGCCGGCACACCCCCAATATTGTTGTCTGGGTGGAAATCGGGAGAAATCTGGGAGAATGGTTGTCCCGGGAGATTTTCGGTAGAGGCACTGAAATTCGGGGGTCTCCCGGGAAAATCGGGAGGGTTGGCAAGTATGACTGGGAGACGCAACTGCTCTGTACTTTTCCCTACGCCCGTGTACCACGCCGTACAGCGGCGTTTTAAAAAGTCATAAATTTTACTTTTTGAAACCGATACCGATAATTTCCAATATTACATTTTAAAGCATTTATCGGCCGATAATATCGGCAGTCCGATATTATCGGACATCTCTAGTTAGTTACAAAGGAGAGTCAATCGGATACTTTTCCTTATGAAATGAGGAAGATGGATTTCTCACCGCCAATACCAAAATGTGTGGATTTAACATGTGTCACGTAGTAATATGTGTACATCTGGGAAAAAGTGAAGAGGACGTATTTAATTGTTGACGCTATATGATGCCATCAGCATGCAAAATAAGGCTTATAGTCCGTTGCAGCTAATATATTAGTTAAGGTAAAGTACCAATGATTGTCACACACACAAGGTGTGGTGAAATTTGTCCTCTGCATTTGACCCATCCCCTTGTTCCACCCCCTGGGAGGTGAGGGGAGCAGTGGGCAGCAGCGGTGGCCGCGCCCAGGAATCATTTTTGGTGATTTAGTCCCCAATTCCAACCCTTGATGCTGAGTGTCAAGCAGGGAGGTAATGGGTCTCGTTTTTATAGTATTTGGTATGACTCGGCCGGGGTTTGAACTCACAACCTACCAATCTCAGGGCGGACACTCTAACCACTAGGCCACTGAGTAGGTATAAACAATTATTTTAGTGGGTGCGGCTTATATACCATTCCATATTCCGGAAAACGCGGTACATCATTCCTGACTGTAGGATCATGCTACTTTTGAGTTAAACTAATGTTTTGCATGTAGTCTAAATAAAGGTGCTTGCAAATGAACTTTAAAGAGGTGTTATATTTTATACTTTTAGTCAACTGTATTCACTGTAAATTTAGCTGACTGAAATATGATGTAATTTCCTTGAAGACTAAAACTGAAATCAATTTAGATGACTAAAATTCAACTAAAATTAAAATACATTTTTGTCAAAAGACGGACTAAAACTAAATTAAAAACTGCTGTCAAAATTAAACCTGGCGTGGATGCGGCTTAAATTCCCATAGCTGCTTTTGTTCTGCTACAAAGGAATTTGCCGAGCAGGCTACTTTCTGTGCGTGTTTGGGCTTAGCCAGAGATTAGCATGTGTGGCGTTCGGACTGGGGGGGGCACACATTATTTGTGTTTGTGTGCTGAAACGCACTCTTGTTTAGCACTTTACTAGTACTGCACATTCAACACCCCATAGACTGTGCGTGTGGAGTTTGTTTTCAGTTGAAACACATCAAGTTTGTTTTGTTGGGGTGACACCGGAGTGTCAAATCTTCGTCCGGGTGTGTTTTATTTCCACACTTTGTCGGCTTGAAACGTGCACACGCTCTGTTAGCTCAGCCGCCTTGCATCCCCGTGGCAGAAGAGACTGTAAAGTCTGCATACTGTATGATGGCACACATTGAAGTCGTGTGGAACAGGACACCCTTTGTTGTTGTGAAAGTGCATAACAAGTGACATTGTAGCTTCTCACCAACAGTTGTTTTTCTTTTTTACACTGCAAGTCAAGTATTTTGTGACAGTACAACTTCTTAAAATTGATTTTTCTTGTCGATTACACCTTTTTCTTGACAAATTACATTCTTTTGTCCTGTAATATTACACTTGTTTCCTCATAAATAATAATAAATGATAAATGGGTTATACTTGTATAGCGCTTTTCTACCTTCAAGGTACTCAAAGCGCTTTGACAGTATTTCCACATTTACCCATTCACACACACATTCACACACTGATGGCGGGAGCTGCCATGCAAGGCGCTAACCAGCAGCCATCAGGAGCAGGGGGTAAAGTGTCTTGCCCAAGGACACAACGGACGTGACTAGGATGGTAGAAGGTGGGGATTGAACCCCAGTAACCAGCAACCCCCCGATTGCTGGCACGGCCACTCTACTAACTGTGCCACGCCGTCCCATAAAATATATATATTTTATATCATATTGAGCTTTTTTGTGAAATTATGAAATATTATTTATAAAATGGCCCTTTTCTTGTCATGGTAATTTTTTATATTTATTTACACCTTATTTGATATTAGACTCTTTACTTTTTTCTTGTAAATTACATAATGTTCCTTTAGAAATTAATCAATCACATTTTTTTCAAAATAGTATGACTTTTGTTGTAACTTTTTGTTTTGAATTTTCTTTTTCCTAAAATTATGATTATTTTCTTGCAATTTTATATATGACCTTTTTCTTAAAAGGTCTTTTCCTAATTTTTTTGTTATATTATACATTTTTCTCATAAAATTACAGCTTTTGTCTTTTAGTATTACACTTTTTTTCATCCCAAACATGTATATTTTATTAATATTGCTCTTTTTTGTAAAATGTTTTAAATTTTCTCATAAAATGGCCCTTTTCTTGTAATGGTACACTTTTCCTTTTGTTAAATTACTCCTTAGTTTCTTGTAATATTATGCTCTTGTAAAATTAGGCCTTTTTTCTTGCAAAATTACAGCTTTTTTCTCACGAATAATTACTGGGTTTACTCCTTTTATACTTTATTATATCCTTTAAAAAAATACATGTTTTTGCTGTAACATTGTAACGTTTTGTCTTGTAAATGTGTTTTTGGTTTCTACTAATATTGCATTTTGTTTCTCTTAAAATTATAATTCTTTTAATATTACACATGCTCTTTTTCTTATATCATTATGTTCCCCTCTTAATTATATTGGTAATATTACACATTTTCCCCATAAAATTACCGTTTGTTTTTATTGTAGTATTGCATTTTGCATAAAATTAAACATATTTCTGGTAATATTGAATTTTTTTCTGTGAAATCAAACATCACTACTACATAATTCCTATAAAGCCCTTGTACAACATGCCAAAGTGCATTAAAAGTATCCTTGTCATTTAATGGCTTATTAGCACTGAGAGGGGCGGTACCACTGGATTGGCAGACCAGGGTGGTGGTTCCTCTCTTTAAGAAGGGGAACCGGAGGGTGTGTTCTAACTATCGTGGGATCACACTCCTCAGCCTTCCCGGTAAGGTCTATTCAGGTGTACTGGAGAGGAGACTACGCCAGATAGTCGAACCTAGGATTCAGGAGGAACAGTGTGGTTTTCGTCCTGGTCGTGGAACTGTGGACCAGCTCTATACTCTTGGCAGGGTCCTTGAGGGTGCATGGGAGTTTGCCCAACCAGTCTACATGTGTTTTGTGGACTTGGAGAAGGCATTCGACCGTGTACCTCGGGAAGTCCTGTGGGGAGTGCTCAGAGAGTATGGGGTATCGGACTGTCTAATTGTGGCAGTCCGCTCCCTGTATGATCAGTGCCAGAGCTTGGTCTGCATTGCCGGTAGTAAGTCGGACACGTTTCCAGTGAGGGCTGGACTCCGCCAAGGCTGCCCTTTGTCACCGATTCTGTTCATAACTTTTATGGACAGAATTTCTAGGCGCAGTCAAGGCGTTGAGGGGATCTGGTTTGGTGGCTGCAGGATTAGGTCTCTGCTTTTTGCAGATGATGTGGTCCTGATGGCTTCATCTGGCCAGGATCTTCAGCTCTCACTGGATCGGTTCGCAGCTGAGTGTGAAGCGACTGGGATGAGAATCAGAACCTCCAAGTCCGAGTCCATGGTTCTCGCCCGGAAAAGGGTGGAGTGCCATCTCCGGGTTGGGGAGGAGATCTTGCCCCAAGTGGAGGAGTTCAAGTACCTCGGAGTCTTGTTCACGAGTGAGGGAAGAGTGGATCGTGAGATCGACAGGCGGATCGGTGCGGCGTCTTCAGTAATGCGGACGCTGTATCGATCCGTTGTGGTGAAGAAGGAGCTGAGCCGGAAGGCAAAGCTCTCAATTTACCGGTCGATCTACGTTCCCATCCTCACCTATGGTCATGAGCTTTGGGTTATGACCGAAAGGACAAGATCACGGGTACAAGCGGCCGAAATGAGTTTCCTCCGCCGGGTGGCGGGGCTCTCCCTTAGAGATAGGGTGAGAAGCTCTGCCATCCGGGAGGAGCTCAAAGTAAAGCCGCTGCTCCTCCACATCGAGAGGAGCCAGATGAGGTGGTTCGGGCATCTGGTCAGGATGCCACCCGAACGCCTCCCTCCGGAGGTGTTTAGGGCACGTCCGACCGGTAGGAGGCCGCGGGGAAGACCCAGGACACGTTGGGAAGACTATATCTCCCGGCTGGCCTGGGAACGCCTCGGGGTCCCACAGGAAGAGCTGGACGAAGTGGCTGGGGAGAGGGAAGTCTGGGCTTCCCTGCTTAGGCTGCTGCCCCCGCGACCCGACCTCGGATAAGCGGAAGAAGATGGATGGATGGATGGTATCCCACCAACTCTGGGGGATTATGTCCCACCAGGAAATAGCTTAAATAAGAGCACATTGTTGTTGTTGTTGTTGTGTGCTATTATTGTGCACTTCGGAATGACACAATTGATCCCTGCAAACATTCATAATATGAGCCAGACAAAGGGCTTAACCTAAATCAAAACTAAACAAACTCATTTCATGTGTTAATATTTGTTGAAAGTGTGACATCAGTGTAAATCTCTACACTTTGTAAATCTCTACACTTCAATGATGTTAAAAGTTCCTATAATTATTTATATACTGGATGTGCACTCACTGAATGTCATTGATGAAGTGTGAGCATCCTTGCTGTGGGAAACAAAGCTTTTGATGCCACCTAGTGGGGCCCACACTACAGTGCAGATCATGTTTTGCAGGATCTGCAGCAAAGGAGCCCCAATTAAAAAAAAAAAAAAGTAATAATAAAATAAAACTAAGACTCAGTCATTGTTCATCCACTAGAGGGCAACACTGCAGAGTTGTAGCACACACACACACACACACACACACACACACACACACACACACACACACACACACACACACACACTCACACTCACACTCACACTCACACACACACCATCCTCCATATGTATATTTGCTGTAATTCACACACCGACTTAGTAATTAGTAAAATAGTAAAAGTAATTACCCAGCCAGTGTGGTCCAATCAGTGATGAAAATAGGATGCCTTATTAGCAAGCGGCGTTGATCAAAGAACATGCAAAACAAAAAGCCAAAGGGCTGAGGGTTGGCCGGCCAGCTGCTGTTTTCATTGTCCTCAACACAACTTTGATGTCACAATTGGAAATGTCCACTTGTTTAATAACCACATTCAATAGGACTTACTACCGTGTCAGCACACAAACACACACACACACACACACACACACACACACACACACACACACACACACACACACACACACACACACACACACACACGCACGTTGAGTTTATCTAATTTAAAATATTGTTTTTCTTGATATAGCAGGGGTGTCTAACTCATTTTTGTCAAGGGCCACATCGCAGTTATGACTGCCCTCAGAGGGCCGCTTGTGACGGCAAGTAATGTTTGAATTTGTCTCTGCATTTGATTATTATATATATTTATAGGCTCCAGCACCCCCGCGACCCAGAGAGGGACAAGCGGTAGAAAACGGATTGATGGTTAATGCACACTGTACAACATTTTTTTTTAGATTTTACAGCAACAATTCTGGCAAAAAATAAAGGCCATTCATTCGGTTTTTTTTTACAACATATTACGGTAAATGGAAAAACAGTACCACTGTTTTTTTTACGAGAAAAAACTGGCAGCTTAGTGACCAGGATATGACTGTGAAATCTTTGACGTTTTTTTCAACATCTTACTGTAAATGAAAAAACTTTTTTTTTTTAATTCTGGCAAAAGAGCTGCCAGTTTTTTTACCATCAAAAAAATGTGCTAGCCTTTTTCCTTTTTTAGGAATAAAAAGTAAAAACAAGAAGCGTGGATTTCACGGCAAAAACAGCTCAGTTGACAGAATTTGACTGTAATAAAACACCGGTAGAGTTTTTTTTTTATATAAATGATAATAAATGATAAATGGGTTATACTTGTATAGCGCTTTTCTACCTTCAAGGTACTCAAAGCGCTTTGACAGTACCGGTATTTCCACATTCACCCATTCACACACACATTCACACACTGATGGTGGGAGCTGCCATGCAAGGCGCTAACCAGCAGCCATCAGGAGCAAGGGGTGAAGTGTCTTGCCCAAGGACACAACGGACGTGACTAGGATGGTAGAAGGTGGGGATTGAACCCCAGTAACCAGCAACCCTCCGATTGCTGGCACGGCCACTCTACCAACTTCGCCACGCCGTCCCTATATACAGTGATGTGCTGTAAAAACCACAGCATTTCACTGTCAAATATATTGTCATTTTTAGAGTGTACAATCTGATGGATAAGTCGCTTTGAAATCATCGGCCAAGCGGATATTTACAGTATTTGATTTGACTTTAAACCAAACAACGGTTTAGAAAGTTTGACCATACAATATGGTTTGCAATATGGGATAATATTAAAGTTGAAACAAAATGCAATTTTATGCAGTACGTTTTATTTTTTTCCGTCAAAACGGAGCGAACAAATACATTTGGTAAACGAAGACAAGGTACACTATTTACGCGTATTATTTCCAAGCATTGGCAGGCTATATAAAATGACGCGGTGAGCTAGATGTGACCCCCGGGCCTTAAGTTTGACACCTGGGATATTAGTCTAAAATTCTCAGGTCTTGATTAGCCTGCCAGTTTAAATTATATTTAAATGGAAACTCTTGTGTACATTTTGTAATATTATGACTCAATTCTTGTAAAATCACAATACAAAAAAATTCATGTAATACCCTTTTTTTATATATAATTATAAGAAAAATATATATTTTATTATTTATAATATTTATAATTATAATAAAATATATCATTATAATTATATTGTAAGAAAAAAAGTGTATTACCTTTTAGAATCTTTATTTGAACTTTTTTTGGTAACGTTGTACTTTTACTCATGAATTATTGTACATGTTTCCTTGTATATTACACCTTTTTCTCCTAAGATTCAGAAATGTATTGTAATATTAAACTTATTGTATACTAAAATTACTCTTATTTGTGGTTTTACACTTTTTTGTCTGGATGTTACACTTTTCCCCCCAAATGTATGACTCATTCGTTTGTCAGTTTTACACTTTCAAAATATTACTTTATTTTTCTCATATTATATATTTTTTCTTTTTCCTGCAAAATGATGCTCCCTTCCTTTGCAATATTCCACCAGTTTCTGATCATTTTTTTAGATTCTGTGCTGTAATGTTACAATGTTTTTCCTCCTTAAAATGCTGTCTTTTTTTCCCCTCATAATGTTAAACTTTTCCTCTATACATGTGTTCCTTTTTCCTTTAAAATATAATACACTTTTTCTTGTAATATGCTTTTTTCAATTGATTTGTACATCTTCTTTAGTACAAATCAATTGAAAAAAAAGTAGTTCAGACTTTTTGTCCTTGTAAACATTTTTTTGTGCTTTTTTTCTTCTAAAAGTGTTATTTTATTCTTCCATATTTTCACTTAATTCTTATAAAATGACACTTACTGTAGAATTGTGCACTCGTCTTGTCGATTCATTACACAACTAATTGTTTTAAAAAAAAAAATCGTAATATTGTACATTAATCCTCCTAAATGTTTTTTTTCTAATAATGTTAAACCTTTCCTCCTAAATATGTTCCTTATTCCTTTATTACAATTTTTTATTAATAGAATTACAACTCATTTCTTGTCATTTTAATGATTTTCCCCAACTGATTTCTTGTATAGTTTTGTAAAATATTTTTTTCTTCTAAAATTAAGATTATTTTCCTGCATGTTGTCTTTTTATTAATTATTAATTACACGTTCATGGAAAAAGTGTGCATTTTCCTTTCATTAAACTACTAATTAGTTTTGGGAAATTATTTTCTCCTAAAATGATGACATATTTTCTATTATTTTTCTAATTGATCGCCAAGATTGTATGGGAGTCTTTATTAACTGTACAAAGTTTGTTTGGAAAATTGGAGTGCACCACTTGGCATGGAAATAGGTGTACAGAAAATTCAAAAAGAGGGATTAACCAATATCATTACAACATACATCGAAAAATAAATTGTGTCCAATGATGCTATTAGCATATACATTACTTATTCCTACATTTAAATACTTCATTTAATTATAGCAGTGGTTCTTAACCTTGTTGGAGGTACCGAACCCCACCAGTTTCATATGCGCATTCACCGAACCCTTCTTTAGTGAAAAATAAAATGTTTAGTTTTTTTTCAAATTCAAGACAAAGTTATATGTTTTTGGTAACACTTTAGTGTGGGGAACATATTCTAAGTAACAAAGACTTAATTTAGAGTTTTTTGGACACTAGTGGAACATATTCTAAGTAACAAAGACTTAATTTAGAGTTATTTGGTTAGGGTCAGAGGGTTAGGGCCAGGGTTAGAGGGTTAGGGTTATAATAAGGCCATGCCAAATAAGGCATTAATAAGTACTTAATAATGACTAGTTAAGAGCCAATATGTTACTAATTTGCATGTTAATAAGCAACTAATTAATGGTGAATATGGTCCCCATACTAAAGTGTTACCATGTTTTTTTACTGGTGCACAAAATGAACCGTGCATGAACATCACCTTGTTCAAAGAACAAAACCAACACAGTGCATAAACTCACAACAAATTACACACCTGCAAATCAGTGTGACTTCTGCTGTTGCCGTATCCGTAATACGCCGATAGGGAGAAGTTTTTATTTACACGATGAGTCGGGTGTGTCTTGACCTCCGCCGAACCCCTGAGCCCAACTCACCGAACCCCTAGGGTTCCATCGAACCCAGGTTAAGAACCACTGAATTATAGTATTATTTTCTTATGCGGTAGGACCTGTCACTATCATTGTCCAATGAATTGTTTACTCACATCGGAGGAGGCTGGATAGTAGCGTGGTACATCATCTCCTCCTACTCCTCCTCCTCCTCCATCTTTGTGTGTTTAGAGTGGTCTGCCTGATAGCATCTTGCTAACCTAATATGGGGGTACCCTCTCTTATGCAGCGATATCAGACTTTTTTTCTTCCCTTTGTCCCTTGCCTCTATTTGCTTCCCGCCTCTTTCTCTTTACTTTTGCAAGCTTTGTTGATGTAGAGAGCTCTCACTCCCACTCCTTCTCTCGCTCCTGTCTGACTCTACTTTTTTGCAAGCGTTCTTCCATACAAAGAAGGATTAGAGTCCTGTTTTTTCTTAGTGCTTTTTCGGGGGAGGGGGGGAACAGTAAGTAAGTTCTTGCACTTTTCATTCATGTTTTATGTGCGTGATGAATTACATTTCATTCCCGTTTTATTGAGTCGTGCATCATCTAAGCGTAATGACATGTACTTTGTATTTCTTGCATGCGTAAGAAGGTCCATCATGTTTGTCCACGATGTAGAATGACATCATGAGTAGTGTAAATCAGGGGGAGTGCGTGTGAAATGATCCCACTTGCCCTTCAGGAGTAATAATGACTTCCAGCTTGTTTGGTCCGCAACTAATTCTCCTGTTCACGCTTTCTAGCCTGCTCTTTGGTTTGTAACAAAAACCGAGAAAGTAGTTTTCACTTCCTTCTCGTAACTTGATGACTTAATTCTTATAAAATTATGGCTTAACATTGCAGAGTTAGTCTAGTAATATGATTTTCTTCTACATTATTCTTGTCAAATTTGGACTTCACATCCCATTTTTAGTCTTGTTTTGTAAAATGATGAATGCATTTTTGTAAAAGTTTGACTTATTGCAAAAGTTGTTGTTTTTTTGTTCTGTCCAGCCACTCAGTTAAATCATATAGTTGATGTAGATGCCCATATCAGCTGTACAGATTTACTTTACAAAAGAGAAGTGTGGGATATTTATTTTGTTGCCTTATTTGTATTTGACCTTATTAAATGTATTTATATACAATTTTGGAGCAGGATGGGATAGAAAGAAGAAAAAAAAGGAAGACAGAGGGGGAAATTGCGGGGACAAGAAGGGGATAAGACAGAGAGACAACAACAGCATCAGCAAATAGGATATGTACAAATATGATAGGTAAAGTGTTAGCAAAGAAGCAGTTAGTGAAGCAAATAATAATAACACTGAAATGACAATGAACTTTATTACACTACAAATGGAACAATAAAAATACCAATATAGATAGCACTATTGATAATAAATAATAATAATTACCTTTTTTTTGCAACAATACATATACGTAATGATAACTTGAATTATAAATGAAAGCAGATAAATGGAGGGTAAAAAGAGAAGCGAACTGTATTAACTTAATAGGTTAAGCTTTGTCAGTGTGCCATGTTTTGCCCAGTGTCCCCTAGGGCAGGGGTCGGCAACCCAAAATGTTGAAAGAGCCATATTGAACCAAAAATACAAAAACAAATCTGTCTGGAGCCGCAAAAAAAATAAAAGCCATATTACATACAGATAGTGTGTCATGAGATATAAATTGAATTAAGAGGACTTAAAGGAAACTAAATGACCTCAAATATATCTACAAATGAGGCATAATGATGCAATATGTACATATAGCTAGCCCAAATAGCATGTTAGCATCGATTAGCTTGCAGTCATGCAGTGTCCAAATATGTCTGATTAGCACTCCACACAAGTCAATAACATCAACAAAACTCACCTTTCATGCACAACCTTAAAAGTTTGGTGGACAAAATGAGACAGAAAAAGAAGTGGCATAAAACACGTCCTAGAAAGTCGGAGAAAGTTATACATGTAAACTACTTTGAGTTCAAGGACCGCCAAAATTAGTAAGACAAAACGGCGCTCGCCAAATACTCGAATCAGTGAAGCATGTTTAATATAAACAGTGTGCTTTATAACAATTAGGGAGGATTGTGTCATATTAAAACAAAAAATAATTTTTTTCCCCCTCATCTTTTTCCATTTTTCATACATTTTTGAAAAAGCTCCAGAGAGCCACTAGGGCGGCGCTAAAGTGCCGCATGTGGCTCTAGAGCCGCGGGTTGCCGACCCCTGCCCTAGGGGAACAACGTTAATACATGTTTGATGAAATGTGATTATATGCATGACTGTATGTATGTATATGTACTTGTATATGTACAGTATGTGTATATGTATGTTTGTACAGTGAATGTATATGTACAGTATGTGTATATGTATGTTTGTACAGTGAATGTATATGTACAGTATGTGTATATGTATGTTTGTACAGTGAATGTATATGTACAGTATGTGTATATGTATGTTTGTACAGTGAATGTATATGTACAGTATGTGTATATGTATGTTTGTACAGGGAATGGGTGTGTGTATGTATGTACCGGCAGTGTGTATGTATGAACTGTATTTGTGTATGTATGTGGGAGCGTCGGTACCTATGTATGTGGCTAAGTACCAATGTGTGTGCGTATGTATGAATAAATGTACGTATGTATGTATAAATGTATGAGTAATTGTGTGTATGTGAGTATGTACGTGTATTTGTATGTACAATGTATTTGTCCCCCAGTGTGTGCAGGAACCAAAGTACGGCCACAGCCACCTAGAGAATCCAAAACAGCAGGTGTGGTGCAAAGTTATCATCGAACGAGCAAGATTTTTTTGTATTACACATTATTTTTTACATGAACTAAGACGTTGTTTTTGTCAAATTTCGACTTAATATTGCAAATCTAGTCCTAAAATTACGATTTTTGGGCGATATTTCAAATTTCCTTTAATATTAAGATTTTCTCATTAACATTTTCTTGTAATCACAAGGTTTTACTTTCTGAAAATGTTTGTTCCTCATACCATTATAATTCAAGAGTTTTGACTTATCGCGCAATATGACAATTTTGTAGTGACATTACAATGTCTCGATTAAATTTACTGCTTCAGTGACCTACGATTACACATTTATTTTCATAATATTATGACTTAATCCTTGCAAAACCAGGAAAAATGAAAGGGAAAATTAAGCCTTTATTGTATTATCTCAGCTTTTTCTTATAATGTATTCTGGCTCAGTCACATTCTATAACTTGAACAATAATAAAAACAAATGGTACTTATGTCAGTTTTTATTTTCTATTTCCTTTTTTCTCTCTCTTTATTTTCTTGTACTGCTTGGCATGAAAGTATGAATGGCATTTATTTTCCTCTTGCTATTCTGTTACTTTCCCTTTTAGTGCTGAAAGCTTAAACACAGTTTTCTCCTCCTCCCTGGAGACAAGACTAGATGACAAGATCCATCAAGTGCGCTGATTGTTCTAGAAATCCGAGACGCTGATTATGTTAACTTTATGAGAGTTGTACTTCAAACTCTGCTGGCTGACATCTCCTATAATAATGTACCTACTCTGTGTATTTAAACATCCATCCATCCATCCATCCATTTCCTACCGCTTATTCCCTTCGGGGGCGCGGGGGGAGCCTATCTCAGCTACAATCGGGCGGAAGGCGGGGTACACCCTGGACAAGTCGCCACCTCATCGCAGGGCCAACACAGATAGACAGACAACATTCACACTCACATTCACACACTAGGGCCAATTTAGTGTTGCCAATCAACCAATCCCCAGGTGCATGTTTTTGGAGGTGGGAGGAAGCCGGAGTACCCGGAGGGAACCCACGCAGTCACGGGGAGAACATGCAAACTCCACACAGAAAGATCCCGAGCCTGGGATTGAACCCCAGACTACTCAGCACCTTCGTATTGTGAGGCAGACGCACTAACCCCTCTGCCACCGTGCTGTATTTAAACATATTTATGCTATTAATTATGCGAAAAGAAACTACTACAACTACTATTCTTTTGTTGAATATCACTCACACATTTGAGTGTTGATGGTTTCAGCTTGTTAAAAAGTACGAGGCAGTTCTCCAGTGGTTGGCTTTGCTCTTTTGGAAGCAACTCCTTGTGAAATTCAGCAGAGGATTATGAATCAAGGCAAACGCAGGCCTCCCTCTGCATTTACTGCTACATGTCTTTTCCCCTCCTAAATCCTTTTAGTGTTCATATAAAAATGTAAATGCATGTTCTGCTTCTTGTTTTGCCTTTGATTTCACTCATGAGCTTAATCAAGATGACGAAGTCCAGGCTCAGTAACCTCAGACGAGGTCAGAGCATGTGAATGTAAAACGTAGACACAAATGATTGCACTCGCTGCTATGTCTGCCTGCCTTGTTTGGGTGCGCTGGGTTTATGTCTCTTAACCCTCTTTGCACACCGTCCAAGGTAGGACTTCCAGAGATACCTAAGCTGCCGAACATACCTGGCTCCTCACGCCGTTGATTTAAAGCCACACAGCCAGACTTTATCCTCCTAATACTGTGGCAGCGCTGTCAGGCTGGTTGATAGCAAGGCATACAAAAATCAACCCTCTAGTGGGATTGATCTAATCTAACTTTATTTAGGCCATTTTTTTCAGTCTTTTTTTCAATTCTAAATCTGATAATACACATATTGACCTTTCACATTTGAACTGATACGGTACCGATTCCTGGTACCTGGCAGTGTTGGGTTGATTACTGAAAACCAGTAACTAGTTACAGTTACTAGTTACTTTATTTCAAAAGTAACTCAATCACTATCTCAGTTACTTACACCAAAAAGTAATTTGTTACTGTGAAAAGTAACTATTTATTTACTTATATATATATTTAATTTTTTTTTTTTTTTTTAAGGCCCCTTTAATGCCCTTTTAGCCTTCATTTCAGTACTTTTATTGCACTGGAGAATAATACAATCTGTTAATCAACTTGACATGCATTTGCATCACTGAACTCTGCTAAGCAATGTGGTCTACATACAACACACAAAGACAAAGATATGTTTCAAAGGGTCAATGTGTTTCAGTCCAGAACAAATTGACAAAACTAATTTAAATAGCTGCAACATTACATACATAAGTAACAAACAGCATAATAACATAGCTGTAAACCAAGGAAGGCACACACTACATACACAAAGCCTAACCAGGCGTTTTTTTCTCTCAAGGAATTCTGAAATAAAATCATGTCTGAAGCCCAGAACACTACACTTTCCCCCAGTTTTAGTTTAGAGATAAGGAAAGATTGGACTGGCCCACTAGCATCCCTCTTTATGTTTGTGAACTTTATAGATAGATAGATAGATAGATAGATAGATAGATAGTACTTTATTGATTCCTTCAGGAGAGTTCCCTCAGGAAAATTAAACCTCCAGCAGCAGTGTACAGAATTGAGATTGAATTTAAAAAGTAAAAAGTAAATAATGGGGGTATAAATGGAAACAAAATAGAAAAATATTACAACAAGAATAAAAATAAAAAGCAACAATGAGAATACAAATATAACAGTAAAATAAGAATATAACAAGAGAAACGAGGCAGTTGTGACCATGTTATGAAAAAGTATTGCACTGTTATTGTTTTGCATCCCCTGTCATCCTAATACACCCCCCCTCCCCCCCAGAGAGGAGTTGTACAGTCTAATGGCGTGTGGGACAAAGGAGTTTTTAGTCTATTAGTCCTGCACTTGGGATGAAGCAGTCTAGCACTGAACAGGCTCCTCTGGTTACTGATAACGGTATGCAGAGGGTGACTGGCATCATCCAGGATGCTCACTAGTTTTTCCACAGTCCTCTTCTCTGCCACCGTCACCAGTGAGTCCAGTTTTATTCCGATCATTATAGATTATAGTCTATACATTTAGAGTGATGTGATAATCAAACACTCTAGAAGTCTAGAATGAAAGAGCAACAGTATATACGAGAATTGACAGAGTGTGTGTACCTTCAGTGCACAGTGCCTTGTTAAAATCCAGCCGCTGTTGCTTAGGAGGTGAAGTGTGTCTCTTTACTAGCTTCGTCGAAGCATGTTGCTTTTGTAGCTGTTTCAGCAGATTTGAATTGCTAGGATAGGATCTTTGATCCAAGACACAACTTACAATTAACTAAAATGTTCTTTTCTTCGTGGTCGACAAAAGAAAAGTAGTGAGAATATCTCCATGTTAAGAAACTCGGCTTCGGGCTTCGCCATGTCTTGTTAGTAAATACACACACATGCACACAGACAGCGCGCGGCGCGCCTCTTCCTTGTCGCCTCTTCCGCAGCGCTCCAATAAAACACACTCAGATCTTCTCAGTTTCTAGCCGATACTACATAAAAAATAACGTAAAATAACGCAGTAGCGCATCATGTAGTAACGGTAACTGAGTTACTGAATATAAAAAATAACGCGAAACACTGAAATAAATTATGCGATTATTATCGTTGTCCGCGGGTCTTTTTTGGATATCTTTAATTACGTCTATAGCACAGACATGTTGCCTCTAGTCCAGACAAGCGCGTTCTTCCTGTTTACGTCATCACAACATTTGGTTTTGTCAGTCTTGTTTCGATGATAAAAGTCATTTTTGTTGACCGAAATTCCACAAATTTTCAGTACTTAACAGGGTGTCCATGTGGTAATAAATGTAAATTTGTTTTGTAAGAAAAGAAAAAAAGTTTTTTGATATGAAGTTGACCCACGATTATATTAATCTACATTTAAAACACTTTTAAATAATCTCAACATCTAGATATGTATTAAATATGCTTTGGTGTACATTTTACTTAAATTTTACTTCTCAGTCCCTTTTATAACCTTTTTATTTGAGTCTGTCTGCAAGATCTTCCAATTTGAAGGTGTTCCCAGATTGCAACTGAAACCATACCCCATCGTCTCCAAAAATATCATAATTTATCTTTTGAAGATGTAAACTGCTAAATAAACATCTTGAAGACGAACATCACTACTATTTCTTTAATAGACATGGTCAAAAATAAACTTCATAAACATAAGGATTCACCCGATCACAACATTAAGTACACGGCGCACTCTTCGTTCGATACAAAACTGCATAAAAAAAGTTGCTTTTGGCAGCTATTATCTTACTGTATGTGGAGTGTACATGCTAAGATTACCGTAGATGAAAATAATACGTTATCCAAATTTCTCTTGTTTCCTCCAACTCAGCTGGCCTCATACAGAGCTCTTTCGCTTTTTGGCTGATAGCTTTACTTAATGTCCAGATAAATATGTGACGTTACAATGTAGCCATTTGCAAGTACTGTATGCATTCACTTCAGTTTGTCCCTGGTGTGTTGCCGTAGTCAGGAAGCAGTCTATTGGCATTAAGTTGAAAGTGGCAGTCTTTTGCTGAGCCCTGCTGTTGTAAGTATTGTACTTGTTACACACCAGTTTTTTTATTGTAGTGTACACCTTAGATGTAGTTTTCATTGCAGAATTTGGAGATTGAAATTGCCATTTAAAAATCACCAATTCAAAAGTAACTAGAGATGTCCGATAATGGCTTTTTTGCCCATATCTGATATTCCGATATTGTCCAACTCTTAATTACCGATTCCGATATCAACCGATACCGATATATACAGTCGTGGAATTAACACATTATGATGCCTAATTTTGTTGTGATGCCTTGCTGGATGCATTAAACAATGTAACAAGGTTTTCCAAAATAAATCAACTCAAGTGATGGAAAAAAAATGCCAACATGGCACTGCCATATTTATTATTGAAGTGTATAATTTTTTTTAACATGCCTCAAAACAGCAGCTTGGAATTTGGGACAAGCTCTCCCTGAGAGAGTATGAGGTGGTTGGGTTGGGGGGGTATATTGTAGCGTCCCGGAAGAGTTAGTGCTGCAAGGGCTTCTGGGTATTTGTTCTGTTGGGTTTATGTTGTGTTGCGGTGCGAATGTTCTCCCGAAATGTGTTTGTCATTATTGTTTGGTGTGGGTTCACAGTGTGGCGCATATTTCTAACAGTGTTAAAGTTGTTTATACGGCCACCCTCAGTGTGACCTGTATGGCTGTTGACCAAGTTAGCTGGCATTCACTTGTGTGTGTGAAAAGCCGTAGATATTATGTGATTGGGCCGGCACGCAAAGGCAGTGCCTTTAAGGTTTATTGGCGCTCTGTACTTCTCCCTACGTCCGTGTACCACTACGTACAGCGGCATTTTAAAAAGTCATACATTTTGCTTTTTGAAACCGATACCGATAATTTCCGATATTACATTTTAAAGCATTTATCGGCCGATATTATCGGACATCTCTAGTTTTACCGCAGGTTCACCTATGGAAACGTTTCTTTCCTCTCGATAGTCAAGTTTGATCGTCTTCTCGGCGCTTCGCCGCACCCGACGCCAACGCCGATCCGAGAACCTCACTAAACTATCCAATCAGTACAATCAATAGTTTTGATGCCTTCAGTGACAATCTACAATGTAAATAGTCATGAAAATAAAGAAAATAGATTGAAATGAGAAGGTGTGTCCAAACTTTTGGCCTGTACTGTGTATATGTTGTTATTGTCAACATGTATACATCCAAATGCAAATCAGGCCTTCTCTGAGGAAAAAAAAGGTTACGGCTGACGTCTCCGCGCTGACCTTGGCTCACTGAGACCACTGACCAGAATAACAGTTGGGCTGAGCTGACCTCGACCCTTCCTTTCATGAGACTTCTAAAAGTAGCCATCAGGAGAAATAATGTTCCTGCCATCGCTTCTTTGAAAGTACGCTTGTTGTGTGGGAGAGTACACGAGGGGGCGGGTCTGCACAGGAGTGACTGACTGTTTCTCATACGAAGACTTATGCTGCGCTACGTCATTACATTGCCAGGCTTTAAGTACGTGACAGACAGCTGACGCGCTTACTTTGTGCCACCTTGGAGTATTTTGGAATATACTCAAATCAATTGCTGTGTGTCATGGAGGGAGTATGGGAGTGTTTGCGCTTGGTCACGTTCATCAAAGCCAAGAGGTTAAGATGTGGGTGGCTGCGTTTTAGGGAGTACACTTAGACCAGGCAGGGCTAGTCAATAAATTGTTCTGGTGGCCACATTTTAGGAACGCTTCACTTTCTTATTTTGGATATAACATGTGTACTCTGGCTTTGCCATGCATTCACTTTCTCATTTCACTGAATGGCTAAAAAGACATAAAGTCATAAATCATAACAACAGAGTGGATTGGAACGGAGTCAACAGTGAAATAAATTCCATTTATCTTGAACTGAAGGAATATGTTTAAGCTAGCCAAAGATCCTCGAAATGACTGGAGCAAGCTACTGTCTTTAGGAGCATCAGCTGTTTTTAATGTCCTAATGCCAAAACACTAGTCAAAGATCCTATATATGTCAGGAGTACTTTGTTGGATTTAAGCACCTACTGCAAAAACAAGATTCAGAGATCCAATAAATGACAAGAAATATCTTCTGTTTTTAAGGACCAACTGCAAGAAACACTAGTCAAAGATGCACTATATAAGAGGAGCAGTCTGCAGCTTTTTATGGACCTACTGCAAAAACGTTAGTCAAAAGTTCTCTTTTTGGCTTGAGGGACGCATTGGGCTAAAAAAATTTGACCAAGGGCCGAAACCTGACTGCATGTAAAGCAACTATATATGTACACACACATATATACGTGTGTGTGTGTGTGTGTATATATATATATATATATATATATATATATATATATATATACACACACAGTCGCGATCAAAAGTTTACATACACTTGTAAAGAACATAATGTCATGGCTGTCTTGAGTTTATATATATACACACACAGTCGCGATCAAAAGTTTACATACACTTGTAAAGAACATAATGTCATGGCTGTCTTGAGTTTCCAATAATTTCTACAATTCTTACTTTTTTCT